>NW_015386431.1:529961-549897 GCF_001527695.2 Protobothrops mucrosquamatus
GACCTAGGACAATACAGAGGGGCACCCATTTCCCTAAATCTTGACCCGACAGTCACCCTAATTAGAATTAAACCACGCAGAGTGCCCTTCACTTTAAAACCAAAAATTGATGCGGAGCTGGACAAACTAGTACAACAGGGAGTGCTCCAACCCATGGACAGTAGCCTGTGGGAGACTCCCATAGTGACCCCAGTGAAGCCTAATGGGGATGAACGCATCTGTGCAGACTACAAGTGCACAATCAACAAGGCACTTCAGCAGTACGCTTACCCAGTTCCAGTGGTAAGCCACATTCTAGCCTCGCTTCAAGGAGGCCGTTTGTTTGCCAAGCTAGACCTTGCACAAGCTTACCAACAGCTGCCAGTTGATGATGCTACAGCAGAAGCACAGACCATCATCACCCACAGAGGGGCATTCTGAGTATGCTGCCTGCAGTTTGGAGTAAGTATAGCCCCCGGCTTGTTTCAAAGCATCATGGAAAGGACACTAAAAAATATACCTGGCATCTGCCCTTATTTTGATGACATCTTAATTGCAGGAGAGTCAGATGCAGTCTTAGCTGAACGACTCAGGGCTGCAGTCTTAGCTGAACGACTCAGGGCTGTACTTTCCGTGAGGCGGGGCTTAAGTTAAAAAAGGACAAGTGCCAGATTGGCATGGACTCTACTGAGTTCCTGGGATTCCAGATAGATGCTGCTGGGATCCATCTATCCGAGGCTAAACTCAAAGCTATTCAGCAACTCCCAAGACCTAAATCTAAGGGGGAGCTGTAGGCATTTTTAGGACTATTAAACTTTTATCACTTGTTCTTGCCACACAAAGCAGCATTGGCAGAACCACTCCACTGTCTGCTAGACAAGAAAGCACCTTGGGTGTGGACAAACAATCATGACAAGGCATTCAGAGCAGTCAAATCACTGCTATCGTCAAGCTCCGTGCTAGCTTACTTTAACGAAAATCTGCCAGTGACATTAGCACGTGATGCCTCGCCTTATGGCATTGGAGCAGTGTTAAGCCATCAAATGCCAGATGGTCATAAAGCCCCTATTGTTTACTATTCTAGGACATTATCTCCTGCTGAAAGGAACTATGCTCAAATCGACAAAGAAGCTCTCGCTATTGTCGCAGGAATTAAGAAATTCCATGATTTTTTATACGGGCGACCCTTTGTAGTTTTTACAGATCAAAAGCCACTGCTTGGCCTTTTTATGGTTGACAAGCAGACTCCACAGATCCTGTCACCAAGGATGCTGTGATGGTTAATCTTTATGGCTGCATATTCAAACAGGCTAGTACATAATCCTGGTAAGGAAATGGACCATGCTGATGCACTCAGCCGACTGCCCCTGCCACAAACAGATCCAGATACAGCCCCTGCAGCTTGCATCCTGGCAATCCAGGATCTTCCAGAGACACCCTTACATGCAGGAGATGTGGCCGCTGAAACTGCCACTGACAGAACGCTCAGCCACGTTCTTAACTGAGTGTTGAGGGGGTGGCGAGAAAATAGACCAGGTCCAGAGTTTCAACAGTATGCTTGCAGAAAAGATGAGCTGTCAGCCCACAAGGGTTATGTACTGTGGGGAAGCAGAGTAATTGTCCCGCCCAATTTGCAAGCCAGAGTCTTAGAATCCCTGCATGAGGGACATCCAGGTATCGTAAGAATGAAAGCACTTGCAAGAAGTTACTTGTGGTGGCCTGGCCTGGACAAGGACATAGAGGCTCAAGTAAGAAGCTGCCAGGTCTGCCAAGACACCTGTCCAGAAATGCCCCAGGCACCTGTGCACTGCTGGGAGACCATGCAAGCCCCATGGTCTCGCGTGCACATTGACTTTGCGGGTCCATTCCAGGGACAGATATTCCTCATTGTTGTGGACAGTTATTCAAAATGGTTAGAGGTAGTACCTGTCCAATCTATGACTATGACCAGGGTCATCCAGGAACTGCGCCGGTTGTTTGCCACACACGGGCTGCTGGACGTTATTGTGTCTGACAATGGGGCACAATTCACAACAGCAGAATTCCAGTCATTCCTTAATGCTAACATGATTAGACACACCACTTCGGCTCCGTTCCATCCAGCTACCAACAGCCAGGCTGAACGGATGGTAAGGTCTACGAAAGAATCCCTGAAAAGACTGACCAAAGGGGACTGGAATCATCGCCTGGCATACTTTCTGCTATGCCAGCACACAATGCCAAGTACCGCAATGGGACGCAGCCGAGCTGAACTAAGGTGGGGGTGTCGGCTCACAACAAAGCTAGACCGCCTCCACCCTGACAGAATAGCGGTAGAAATGGTGAAACTCAAGCCTCCCCAGAATTTACAATTGGGTGAGCATGTTTGGCCTAGGAACTATGGGCAGGGGGCACCATGGGTATCTCCTACAATTACGAAAGTGTCAGGGCCACTATCGTATGAGGTGGCTCTGGACGATGGTTGTGTGATCCGATGGCACATAGACCAGTTTAGGTGTCGGCAGACGAGCCAGAGCTCAGGTGCAGAAATTGAAAGGACTATAGACACTCAGGGCGAAGTGGATATACCAGTATCGCTCACACCTGCCAAGACTGTGCCCACCAAGGCAGAGGCACCAAGGATTTTTGCATCACCTCTGCCGCCAAATGACTTGGACGCACACAGCGGCACAGGTCTATTGCCTCTGCGGTCAAATAACTCTAACAGCTATAAAGGCACAGGTCTACCCAATGCAGAAAACCGGCAAGTCGAGATGGAAACCCAACCAGCTTTGCTGCGTTCTGACAGAACTCGCAACCCACCAGCTTACCTCAAGGACTATGTACATAAAGTATACAAAAAGTCATTTTATCCTGGGGGAAGGGGTGTTATGTATTAATATCAAGAGTTATGTGTATAGTTTAAGTGTGTCTCCAACTGTTTTGGAGGGAAGTTTAAGTTTGAGTTTGAACGGGAAAAAAACATTTGAATTGATTGGCCGTTGCCTACAGGCGGCAAGTATAAATAGCCGTCATTCTGTCTGTTAAGCCAGTTTTGTTTTCTGTTGCAATAAATAAAGTTGCATCCAGCCGGTCTAGTCAATGTCTCCCAAAACCCACTATACAACAGGTTCCTAAGAGGAATGCCCAAATAGAGCTTTGTTGTGGATGTTTTCTCAAAAGTAAATCCTACTATGTTCAGTGAAACTTATGCCTAGGAATGCCTGCATAAGATTGCAAGCCAGAGTGTTAGTAATACAGATAGTGTTTGATTTATGACACAATTGGGATCAGAATCCATTGAAGATGAGGCAGTCACAAAGCAAGTCATCACATGATCTCACCCAATTTTACAACTGTTTTACCGCAATCATTAAGCAAATTGTTAAGCAACTCCAGTTCCTCAATGGACATTTTTTTGCTGGAAACTGCCAAAAAAAGTAAAAAATTACAAGCACATGACTACAAGATGCTGCAAAGTTATAAATGCAAGCCAGCTGCCAAGCATCTAAATTATGATCACATGACCACAGGGATAGTGTGATTCTTGTAAGTTTGAGTGCCAGTTGTAAATAACTTTTCCCAAGGCCATCATAACTTAAAACCATTATTAAACTAACAGTCATGATTTGAGGACTTGATTTTACTAATATATATTTAATTTAAAAGGGGGGAGAATGGAATCTTTATGCTTCCTATTTTTCTGAGACAAAATTCCCTGATTTTGTAATACATTTTGGAGGACTCTGAAAACTTTGCTGTTTTAGTGAGTGCCATATGATTTTGCAAACCTTTGCTTTATGCCTTGGACTGAATGCCCTGAAGATGTGTCCTTAACTAATATTTCCTCTCTTCTATGCTTTACAACTGTTTCTGTATTACTACAATCCAACTAATTCAAGTAGATAAACATATGGGAATGAACACTAATTTGCTATCAAAGTAGATACCGCATTTTTCAAACCAAAACAAAAAAGTATAACTCTGAACATGTCAGACTAGCCTTACATTATCAGGTAGGTTTTAAATGAGAAGAGAGAAAGAATACTATACCAACCAGAATCAACCTGGCTAATGTGTTACCATTTTGCTGTTTCCCATCATCTGTTCCCTACCACCATGAGGTCATTGAGGTACCATCTGGACCTTCAGTACTGAAGTCCAGCCTTGACTGCACAGTTGATTTAGTATAAAAATATAAAGGACAATTTGCTGCCCAATCACGAGACACAAAATCAGCTGCCTAGAGAGCAACTTCACTGCCCAACAGTGAAGTTGGGCAGAGTTTGCAGTCATTGGGTGTTTTTGGCTCTCAGCAATGAAGTCTACAACTGCAGCAAAAAACACAAACCCAAACAAAAGCTTTGATCACAAGCAGTCAAAAATGCATGATACCCTTGCGTATCTGCAAACTGTTTAAGCAAATGAACAGCTGCACAATTATTCTTTTCACAGCCATCAGAAGTGCCAATGGTGAAGCAACATTACAAGATGTTAATACAGAATTAATCTATAAAGCCACAAAGGAATTTCTCCACTATTCCCACAAGTGTTTAAAACCACTATACAACTTCGGCTTTCCCTTCCCCACATATTTGTCAACTGGTTGTTTTATTTTCAGCTCTATGTTACTGTTCATTGATTTTATTTATAACTAACTATTCTGGCAATACTGTTGGCTATCCTAAAAGCACTCAGATAGAAGGCCTGAAATTAGATTGCAGTAATAAAGAAGTAATAAATACTTGCCATGCAGGGAATATTTTTTCTGATATTTTTGTAACATTATGTAAATTCAGCAGAAGGAGGAACTTCCTCTCCATCCTCTGTTTAGCTAAGGGAAAAGTAGAAAATGCTGCTTCCAGAAATAAAAGGACACAAAATAAAATGTGGAGTTAACCCAGCACACAATGACAGTCCTTGGCATTTCACATGGCAATAATCTGTCTTGCAAATGTGACACAATCTGTGGTTTAGAATGTCTCTCTTCTGTCTTTTTCTTCTACATTTTTCTTTTAGTTATGACTGTGAGTCAGCTTATTCATCAGATGATATGCATAGTACTGCAATCTTCAACATGTTTATTTAGAACTTTGCTCCACTGTGTTTAAAGGACCTTGCTTCCAGATAACTATGGATAAACTTAGTGGTCTTCCATGCATTTTCAAGGGAATAGAAAATCATTTAAATCAAGATTTTCAATAGCCTGTTCATACAATTACTTTTAGTGCAGATCTCAATATGGGAGGAGTAATGAGAAGCACTTCCCCTACTAAGTTGCATTACAGGCATAGGAGAAAGCTTGGTTATTCACCCACTTATACCCACAGTCTAACAAACCTTGATTGACAGGAAGGTCTTTATTCCAAAGGACTATTCTCTTCAAGAATGAGTGCATGGGTTAATGTCCACAGTTAGTTAAATCCTAAAGAAAGCAGGGTTTAGTGGAAAAGGGAAATGCAACATCAGAGTTTTAAAGTGAGGTCACTATGTATGTCTAGTCTAGTGGCCAAGGATGCTCCAAAAAAGACAGATCGTCAGGGGAAGGGAAACTATGAGTATAGGGGAGAATTTCCACAGTGGCTAAGAAAGGGAGATACAACATAAGATATTATTGCATATAGTTTGGTTGCCACAATATAAAAAAGATGTTTAGACTAGAAAAAGTGCAGAGAAGAGCAACAAAGATTTTTAGGGGACTGGAGGCTAAAACATATAAAGAACGGTTGCTGGAATTGGGTATGTCTAGTTTAATGAAAAGAAGGACTAGGGGTGACATGATAGCAGAGTTCCGATATCTCAGGGGTTGCCACAAAGAAGAGGGAGTCAAGCTATTCTCCAAAGCACCTGAAGGCAGGACAAGAAGCAACAGGTGGAAACTAATCAAGGAGAGAAGCAACCTAGAACTAAGGAGAAATTTCCTGACAGTTAGAACAATTAATCAGTGGAACAACCTGCCCTCAGAAGTTGTGGGTGTTCCAACACTGGAAGTTTTTAACAAGAGACTAGACAACCATTTGTCTGAAATGGTATAGGGTTTCCTGCCTGAGCAGGGGGTTGGACTAGAAGACCTACAAGGTCCTTTCCTACTCTTTTATTCTGTTATATTAGATTGCCATTTCCTGGGATGAGGAATCAGCAACTTAGTTCCTATTCCTATTTAACAATATAACAGAGTTGAAAAGGAGCTTGTAGGTCTTCTAGTCCAACCCCTTGCTCAAGCAAGAAACCCTGTATCATTTCAGACAAGTGGTTGTCCAATCTCTTCTTTAAAACCTTTAGTGATTGCTAGCCCAAATATCTCATTTCAAGGTCCTGGATGACCTAATATTCATATATTATAAGACCATCCATCTTCATAATGAAATCATGGAAAGAAGATGAACCTGGCATGTATTACTGAAACTTGGCTGGGCTAGGATGAATGGGTTGGTTATTGGAAATTTGACTGACTAGGTTTTGGGTGCTGCAACAGATGCCACTCTAAAAAAAGGAGGGGGATACCACTCACAAAAAGAAAAGATGGATGGGGTGATTAATGGCATGTTAATGATCATCTGAGAGATGTATTAGTGACTAAATATCCAGCTTGGCAGGAAACTGGATATGAGTATATTTGATGAATATGCTTATCATTCTAGATAGGTTTGCATACTGCTGGTCTTTCTCACAACCTGCTATCCAGTGGCAATATGGAATGAGATGACAGAGAGACTTGTAGAGATATCTGGAATTATTTTGAACCTGTGGAATTTGAGAAAGTGAATAGGTTTCTCAATAGTATGAATTTAGCCATCCATGGGCTAGATTCTTGCCCCTCGTGGCTTGTTCAAATGTCAAGGTATTGATTTAACTGCTACCAGCTTATGTAATGTAAGATGTCATGTAATGGTGGGAATGACTCATCAGGGTCTGTGTCTCTTTAAGAGCATTTGTATAAAGGAAAGGCTCTGCTGATGTGTTCTCTCTCTTCTGTTTCCTACTGTAACTGCTGTGTGTTGGATCCTGCTGTATTAACATGTGTATATATATTGTTCCTGTTGTATGTTATTGTAGATAGTGTAATATAAACCACCATTTAATACAAACCACCATCAGCATACTGGGAGGAGGTTTCGTAGTATCTCGTCTGAATGAGACAAACCACCTCTCCTGGTGTCTGAAGATGGAGATGTACCAGCGAAGGGAGGAGTTATGGATGATAGTTACTGATCCACCTGCAGCCCTTGATGATGGGGACTGGAGAAAGAATGAGAAAGCATTGGCCAGCATAATCCTGAGTTTGGAGGATAGCCAGCTGATACACGTAAGGGGTCTCTGGTTTGCTAAAGAGTGCTGGGAAGCTTTGTGCAGTGTGTACATGAGACTGCGAGCAGCAAAGTAATGCTGACAAGGAAGCTATATAAGACCCAACTGAAACCGAGAGAGAGCATGTCTATGCATTTGCAGTCCATGAGAAAGACATTCCTAGAGTTAGAAGAAAGAGGAATGACTTTTACTGAAGCACACAAGGTGTATGTGGTACTCAGTTCACTGGATACTTCATGGAATGTCCTAGTGACCAGTTTAGAGTCCATGCAGGAGAGGGACTTAACCATGAATTATTGACTGGCCAGTTGCTGGAGGAGGAACAGAAACAGCTGGAAAGGCAGCAGAGAGGGGGTGACAACAACGCACAAACCAGGCCTAGAACTACAACATCCAAAGATGCCAGCAGGGCAGCCGAGAATGTTTGTATGGTGAAAGGCTACTTCAAGTGTAGTTCTACAGAGCATCTCCAGAGACGCTGCCCTGAGAAGAGAAACAGAGGAGCAGCGAGACAAGGTCGTAGAGCTACACAACCAACATTTTCCCTGGCACCAACTTTAATGGAGAAAAACACTTGGTTGTTGGACAGTGGGGCAAGTCAGCATATTGCAAATGACTCACAAATGTTTTCAAGCCTAAGACCAGCTAAGCAAATATTTGTTAGCTTGGCTAATGGACAACAGTTTGTTGTTAAAGGGGAAGGTAAAGTTTATGTAACTGGTATTGGAGAAACTTTGGATAATGTATTATATGTACCAGTGTTAGGCCATAATTTACTCAGTATTTTGAGCTTAGATAATATGGGGAATGAAGTAATGTTTGCAAAGGGTCAATACACCATTAGGAAAGGTGAGAGGATTTGTGCACAAGGTGTTAAACTACACAATTTATACGTGTTAGAGAAGCAGCAGGATGGTTGTGCACGAACACTTACAAACACTCCCATGCATGATAATTGCGTACATCTTATTACATAGGTCATTCAAATTTTAGAGTGCTGCAAAGGATGCCAGAAGACCTATCTGAAAGACTTAACATTAAGCAATGCAACACATATTTAGATTGTGCTATTTGTAAGGAGTCAAAGTCCAGAGTGTATCCTGTAAGTAAGAAAAGCTCAAGGCAAACAAACAGAATTTTGCAGTTAATGCACACTGATTTAATTGGTCCTATGGTGTCTTCCCTAGGAGGAGCTAGGTACATACTAGTCTTAGTAGATGACTACACCATATATGGGTTTTGCTATTTATTAAAGAGCAAAACAGAAGTTCTACAACAGTTCAGGCAAGGGGTGAACTTTGTAGAGTGAAGATATAGCCATAAAGTATGCCAACTGCAAACAGACAGGAGAACAGAGTTCATGCCTGACAATTTCCAAAAGTGGTGGGGAACTTAGGCATAAGGCATAGATGTACAAATCCGTACTCTCCAGCAGAAAATGGAGTTGCTGAACAGAGGAATGGCGTATTGCAAACCATGAAAGGCTCACTGCTGGCAGATGCAGGAATGAGTAAAATGTACTGGGGGGAAGCCATGAAAACAGCCAACTATTTAGTAAACAGGGTATGGAGTGTTTCTATAAATGAAACTCCATATTACCTGTTATATGGAAGGAAACCTTTGTTGGCTCACCTAAGGACATTTGGCAGTTATGCCTGGGTGCATATTCCCAAAAGTACCAGAAGGAAAGGCCAGGAAAAGGCCAGGAAACTTAGGTTTGTTGGATATGAGCCAGATTCCAAAGGATATAGATTCACAGATGAAACTAAGAAGGTTGTGATTTCAAGGTCTGCTAGTTTTGCAGAACAAAACAATTGGGACAGGATGCATGCTAACACCGAGGTGTTCATGCCAATATGTAGCACTAGTTCTCAGGAAGAAGAGGCTACACAACGCCCAATTAAGAAAGAACAGGATAGCAGGTCAGAAATAGAAGGAATAGAAGAGTGTAGACCTGAGGTAAAGAGAGAAGTCACAGAAACAGATGATACCGAGGAGGTCTGAACGTAGCAATAAAGCGTACCTCCTGATTGGTTCACAGCAAGTGGGGTTAAAGCGTATAGTGTAAGGTATGAACCCCATAATTACCAAGAGATGATGTCATTGCCTAAAGTAAAACAGGATAAATGGAAGGAGGCTATGGATAGAGAAATGGAGTCTATGAATGTGAATCAGGTGTTTACCCTTATGAGATAACCAGAAGGAAAAAAGGCTGTGGGGTGTAAATGGGTATAAAAAAAGAAGGTTTTACACAATAATGAACTGCGGTATAAGGCATGGTTAGTTGCGCAAGGATTTACACAGAGAAAAAATGTTCTGAATTAACCTGGTATCTCCAATTACTAAGAGATGTACGTATTGATGTAAAAGAAGCTGTGCCAATATTTGAGGACAATGTTGCATGTATAAAGATGGCAATGGGACAACGTATTGGAAGCAGAAGCAAACATAAAATATTGTAATGTCAAGGAGGCTGTAAAGGATAAACTGATAAAGTTACAGCATTGTTCCACTGACAACAATATAACCAATATGTTGACTAAGTCTTTAAATGCAGGCAAGCATCAAGAGTATATAAAAGCATTTGGGTTAACAGCTGTTTAGCTTTAAATGGGAGGAGTGTCAAGGTATTGATTTAACAGCTAACCATGTAAGATGTAATGTAATGGTGGGAATGACTCAGTAGGGTCTGTGTCTCTTTAAGAGCATTTGTATAAAGGAAAGGCTCTGCTGATGTGTTTTCTCTCTTCTGTTTCCTGCTGTAACTGCTGTGTGTTGGATTCTGCGGTATTAACACATGTATGTCTATTGTTCCTGGTGTATGATATTGTAGATAGTGTAATATAAACCACCATTTAATATAGACCACTGTTTACTGTGTTTACTCCTAGGTTATCTCAGTGCAATAAGACTGTGCATGCTCTAACATCAAATTGTCAAGGAGGCAACAGAAGGTTGGACTTAAAGAGTACAAAACGCTTCAATGAGGGAAGTAATGGTTCACTACCATGTTTTGGCTCTTGGTTGAGATTGTACTCTCTAGGAGCTGGAATCTTGATATTGTAGGATTTCAGACTGCATACCAGCCTTTGCATATATGTGAAACTTTTTTCTGCCGAAAACTACTCTGTGTCATGGATGACTACAGGTTCACTGATGTCACCAGCATGAACGAGGGGATGGAGGGGCTATTTGGTGGTCCACATTTTAAGGTGTCAACTGAACAGGCTAACAAAGATTTTTATTTAAATGCTTCACCCATTAAAGATGCATTTGCTTACTTTAAACAAATCAATATTTTTTCAGCCCTTCTGTAGAATTGGCATGCTTATATTGTCTAGCGTTAAAATTAATGACCACATCTGCAAAACATTTTATGCACTTTAAAGCACTATATAAATGCTAAGTATCTGTTTATTATTCTGGTTAACTTTGCTATGCATCTGTAGTCATTTGTTTTCCCTGAAATGTTGTAGGGGATGAGATGTTGTTTTCTTCTTTCAGTTACCTGTAACCTTTGAGAATATAAATTAAAACATGTATAGCATTAGGAACAGGGATGCTTGGTTCTCAGTTGTGGAATTTTCACAGAGACTCTCTAAATGATATTGGGCTTTCTGGCAGATACATTCTTCCAAACTTAAGTCCTGAAGTTATTTCCAAGCCACTTATATTGATGTTAGGACAGTGAGCTACACTGAAGTCAGTATTCCCAATTCTTCAGGATAGTAATTGATAATTACTGGTAATTACATTTGGCTTACAAATGATTATCTTTCAAAAAATTCCAGTGTTGATATATGTTTGTGTAGCCCTATGATAATAATTCTTTAAACTTTTAAAAACCATTCTTCTTAGCATTTCACAGATGAAAAGAGGATGCCCCTCTTATAATGTTTCTCCTATCGAGCCCTGACATACTGCTAAAGAATGTATACTTTATTAAACATTATTCTATTCTAATATTTAATTAAAAACAGCACCGCATTCATTCCTAGCAGCAGCATCTACAGGATGGGCTAATAGCTGCCATGATGCAAACTCTGCCCCCTTTGTGCTCATGTTAATGAAGGCATCAAATCCTGTGGATGCCTCTGTTTTTCTGGATTAAAGATTAAAACATATAATCCACTGATAAAGTTATCACAATATTCCTGAGCAGATTCAATGCATAAACCAATAGCATTTCAGTAGAGCCACACCCTTTCTCCATGCTCAGAAATATCATATCCCTCCCCCTCTATTGAGAGAGGGCTCTTCAGCCTTAATGTAGATGGCCTCTTTGACCCCCCCCCTTTCAATCCCAATGGTGGGTCCAAAGAGAAACAGAGGGGGGGATATGATACCACCATTTCCTGTTTACAATACAGTCCTTTCAGCAGTTCCAAGAATGTTCCACTCCTATTTGCATGGGTGACCTTGAGGGCACAGATAAATCTACAAGTGGCCTCAACAATTCTCAGAAAGAGTGCTAACAACCAGATGATTGCAAGGAATATAAATCCTTCCATCCTCCACTATTCAGTCAGAACTGAAGAAGCTTCTTGGATGAGAAACAAAATGTTTTCAAGGAAAAATAAAATCCAGTTGCCTTTTGAAAAAGCACCTTTGGGGGTTTGACCTCATCCTACACATTATTTGCCCTGACCATCCTGGGCACAATCAAAGCCTGCATTTCTACATGCAACACAGGAGGCATATAAAAAAGATATTGTGGTTTGATCCCACTATCATGCCCACCATCTTGACTTTTCTAATTACCTCTGTAGAAGGCTCTGAACTCATTCCTGTAATCTTGTACAAAGAGACCAATGGTTTAGTTTCCACTTTTCAGCACTAGCTTAAAATAGCACAATCAATAGCAATAAAAGAAAGAATTATGTTTTTAATACATAAGTGCCTGAGAACTGAAAACAATTTCAGAATAAAGGGAGAAAAACATGGGAAAAAGTTAATTAGTATCTGATAGCAATTGTTTTAATTGGACATATTTGTAAGTAGCACTTTAAAAGAAACAATTAATGAAGGCTAATATAAAGATCATTTTTGAAATAATTGATTTTTTTTATTCATACAGAAAAAATAGAGGTTAAAGCAAATCTAACACTATGAGATTGTACATTTAGAAAGAGATTGCAGGTTACACTAATACTAGTTAAGTTAAGTTAAGTTAAGTTAAGTTAAGTTAAGTTAAGTTAAGTTAAGTTAAGGTAAGGTAAGGTAAGGTAAGGTAAGGTAAGGTAAGATAAGATAAGATAAGATAAGATAAGATAACCTTTGTTGTTATTTTTTTACTATGGGCACAACGGCACACATCAAAAATGAAATTTAGTTGCCCGCTCTCAAAGTGAAACACATACATGACACACACCTAAACATACTATGTACAACATATGTATAGACCCACACCCCTACATATACATAACAAATAAGTATTAAATACTGTCCATCTTGAATATATAACGGAAGGAGGAAGCTTGAGAGTTCACAAGGTTAATGCTGTATGGAATGAAACTAAGGCTGAATTCAAATATCCAAACATATGTACTATATAATGTACATACTGTACATACACTGGATACTAGTTTTCTCAAAATGATTAAAATCTGGAGAATTAGCTCAAGTTTCATAACTTCAATAAGTTAATGCATACCCATAAACTTAAATTCGACATGGTGAAAGCAAGCATTTCCTAAACTAAGGGACATAATTTTCAGTGCAAAAAAACTAGGGATTCTTTTTTACATAACTTTCAACAGAAAAAAAAAATTGTGAGAACTGTTTCTGAGATGGTATTCTGAGATACTCCAGCTCCATTTTTTCTTTGTATTCAAAGAAATTTGGATTCACATGTAGAATTCTGATACAAAGTTTTTCCACTCCTGCAAATCCATTTTTGTTTTTGTACATCAGGCAGAACTATACTGAATTCCTGTCCACTGAATACTCTGTGTATAATTGCCTACAATATCAATACTTTCTTATTGTAGGCCTTATTTTCATCTTCATTTCATCTATAGGCTAATGCAAAAATATATACATTTCCTTCACAATGCAGTTTGCAAAAGCTTAACTGGAAAAATATAGTACAATGGGTCTAAATTACATCCATTCAAATCTGTATCCTAAAGTGGTTTTTTTTCAATCAGGTATGTTTCAGATATATTGGATCCACAATTTCTATAATTCCCTATGTCCTTAAGGAGTATGGACAATGGCTGGCAAGAAATTCTGGGACTACCATAGTAGTCCCATCACATCTGGAAAACAGTGAAGTAAAAACACTTTCTGGAGGGTTTCAGGATATCTTGGAAAGGAAGGGAGGGAGGGAGGGAAATGACCATACATTAAAGGTAGCATGATTGTACGGCAAGAGAGGGATGGGCTCTATAACCTAATTTAGGCAGCATACTAAGCAATAGCCTGCTTGACCATAGCTTGTTAAACAATCCAACATTAGCTGGATTCTTAAACACATAGCCATGTTCAGTATTCATTCATCAAATGATACTAAAATTAGTGAAAACAGTTGGTTTAGTGCATTGTGTGAACACAGCCTATATTTGGGGGTGATTGAAATGACTAGCTTGCCCCCACCCCTACATTTAGTAAATTTAGAAGAACTGGCAGATTCTTAACACAGAATGAAATCTCACATTTTAAATGATGGTGACTTACAGTAGCAAGTTTTTGGACATCTTCATCAGATGCTCCCAGGGAGGCCAAACCAATCTCTTGAGAAAACTGGGCAAATTTGGGATCAGCAAGCAGAGGCACATGTCCCAGGAGTTCATGGCATGTATCCCTGCCACAGAAAAAAAAATGCAATGTTAGTACGTGTCTGAAAACACTGTGATATAAATTCACATAGAGCACTGCAACAATTCCCAAATAGTATGTTCAGCATGTTCTTTTTCAAAATGAAAGAGAACTATCATAAAGGTTGCTTCAAAGGTTGAATCTTTTATTTGCAGCAGTAAAACAGCCTATTTATTTATTTTTGATTCGCTCCCTTATATTGTTTTATCTTTGACAAAAATATGAACTTGGTCTAAAAGATATAAAATACCAACCAGTTTTCATGGAAAGAAATGCTTCTTTTTAATTTTTTAAAAAAGCCTTCTTGCTTTTTATAGCTTTTTAAAAATCTCCCATTGTCTCTTTGCACAAGCAAAAATAGTATTGGTATTATAAATGTGTGTTTGTGTGTGTGGATTTTGGTGTCTCTGTATTTATTTCTACATTCAACGGTATTGAGTATTACATTTAGTTCCTCATTATATTTACGACCCCTTCCCAACAAAAACAATGAGTTATTCATACCAACCTATCCATTTTTCTTCACTAGATCACAGATGTGTATGTAAGTATCAGAATTCAGAACAATTAAGTAACTGTGTGTGAATATGAAAATAGAGAAGTTAAGAGTCTGTTTATTTTCTTTTTTATTGTTTTACAATATAGAACCAATGTCAAGGGGTTTGTGATTAAGTTTAGATCTAATAGACTTAGCATTCATTTTTGGTTCTGAACTGCCACCTTGTGCTTTTTATAAAAGACTCCATTTTAGGGAATAGGATTGTCTTGTAACTAAATGAACATAATCTAAACTCATGATTCAAGTACATACATCTAGTTTAGCTTTACAATATCCCTTTCTTTTCACTAATAAGGCTTCCTCCAAGAGAGCCATGAGATTGATTTTTGGTCCCACCCTACATGTGAAAGCCAGCTGGTGACTTTGAGCAGCCACTCTCTCAGCCCAACTCATCTCACAAGGTTGCTGTTGTGGGAAAAATAGGAGGAGGAAAGTATATTTGGTATGATTTCTGTTAAATTCGCGGGTTAAAGGCATTGCAAGGAAACGAGTAGTGTGAACAGCAAGTCTTCTTTATTCATTCACCAACAAACAGCAACAGAAAAAATGGCGCACAGGCCTTTTATAGTGTCCTTGCAAAGGCCAGCATCAGCCAATGAATGCAAGGCTGTTTTTGCGCCTTGCGCATATGCACAAGGCTGGAGACAGCCAGTCTGGTCCCGGGCAGCCTTGTGGTTTGCCCGGGACCCTTTGCAACATTTCTGAGCCTGCTGAATGATTCAGCAGGCCCAGGACATAACAATTTCCTTCTTGAGTTATTTATAAACATAATAAAGAAGGAAGAAACTCTTTAAAAATCAGTTTTCGTCTCCAAGTACTATAGGTGGGCAGATGGGTAAGTGGGTTGATTGGTTGGCTGATTTCTATTTATATCGAATATATCGAATACATAACTCTGGGTGACTTATACTGTAATTAGTATTCCCAGTCAGTATGTTCAACATATTGGGACCACACCAGTCCTAAAGGAAGTGTATGAATGAGCACTCTTGAATAGAAATGGAATTGCCTTCATTGATTTCAAGACTTGATATCTTGATATGTTTTCTTTTGGGGAGCACAGTGTTGATCTGAGGAGCAGAACCCATGATCCTCATGAGTTTTGCAGTGCTTCAGTTCTCACATTGCCAAGCAAAAGAGTGACAATGAAGCCCTGCTATTGAAAATGAAGTGTCATGTGAAAAAAGCCAAGGGCTATAGGCAGGAAGTCCAGAAACCTGGGGTGTACAGGAGTGAAATGAAGTGGAATGTCCTAAATTAGAACTGTTCAGTGCAACATTTTATCACTGGTTTCACTATTTACTATTAAATTATGTTTACTTGTGAGAGCTTTATTTGCTCGCTCTATTAAATGCATTTTGGTCCTGCTATTTCTGAATGTGATCCCATCTCACATTCCTATTGATGCAACTTATTTCTGGATGTGGCCAGATCCATCATTGCTGATGGTCTAGCCTACTTCCAGGTTACTCAAAAATGAACTAATGCAACTAACTCCTTAATAAGCAGAAAGTATCTACTTACTAATTCCCCAGCAGCAGAGCAGCTATTTCATTTTAGTCACCAAAGCACAGGACAGAGATTCTTCTGAGTATATGGAATACCATATTTTAATTGCACATAAATCACAACACTATCATGATAAGAGAAAAAATATCTTTAATCCTGTACTATAACACCTGTTATCTTTAATTCAATAGGCACTTTGCTAAAATTCTAATGCAGGGCTGTGCTAAAAGTATTAGACTTCGTGTATCTTGTCAAATGTGCATGGTATTTATATCATGGTCTTCTTTTGTCATTGTTCCCAATAGTCTTTCTTTTAAAAGTCATTTGGCTGTAGAATCCAGAACTTTGCCCTGCAGTTCAATCCTATATCACTTATCTCATAGTAAATACTGCCATGGGAAACTATCAAATGAGTATACACAAATGAGCACTACTGAAACACAGTAATCCAAATACTAAAGGATGAATTAAATCTATTGCTGAAAAAAAATGAACTGACGGGGGAAAAGAGAAGAAATTTTAGTTTTTTTCTTTTACTTTTTAGAACTGCAGTTTTAGCATTTTATTTTTTCTTTCATTGTTGTTCTGTTTGAGTTTGTTTTAGTTCATATTATTGCTAGAACTTTCAATAAAAAGTATATTTTTAGAAAATTGATATGGCCTCTAGATAGCAGCAAAGAAATACAAGAGACACCAATGCTGCCATTTAGTGCTTATTCGATTTTTTGCCATTCTGTTATGATACATGACTATTTGGATGTCTCATGTCATGTTCTTATGAATTCACAAAAAAAAACCTTTATTGTATCAGCATCAACAAAGGATAATTGCTTTGGATGACAAAGCATTTAGATGATGTCTCCTAGCAAAAGCTAAAAGATATATAATAAAGTAAGAAATAAATTTCCAGTGCAATGCAGTGCAATGTTTACTCTGAAGAAGTTTCATTGAATCAATGGGACTTAATCTCATGGGAGATAGATAGATAGATAGATAGATAGATAGATAGATAGATAGATAGATAGATAGATAGATAGATAGATAGATAGATAGATAGATAGATAAACTTTATTGTCATTTTTTACTGTGGGCACAATGAAATTTAGTTGCTTGCTCTCAAAGTGTACACAACATATCACACATTTAAACATACTATATACAACAACAACATATTTTTATTTTATTTTTATTATTATTATTATTATTATTATTATTATTATTACTAGTAGTAGTAGTAGTAGTAGTAGTAGTAGTAGTAGTAGTAGTAGTATTGCAGCACCAGTTAGATTATTACCAATAGAAGAGAATATTTGTAGCTGTGGATTGAACTCTGGGGTCTTTGGTGCTCTCTGAGCTTGGTTGTTTGTTTGCAGCTTTTTCATTACCCAACTAGGTAACATTATCAATGCTAGCTGTTAGCACTGAGGAGCTTACCTAGTTAGTTAACAAAATGTCTGCAAGAAAACAACCAAGCTCAGAGGGTACCAATGGCCCATATTTTGGATTGTCTTTCAATCTATATAAATAAAAATGTAAATGTTTGTTTGTTCAAAATCTTAAATCTCCGAAAGTTCTTCACCGATTGCTTTGAAATTTTGACACAACGTTGCATTTGAATACGCGCGTGTTTTTATATACCTACTATTATATAGATGTATAGATGTCACACCTGTGACAGGTAAAAACATGCTTTTTTTGAAAAACAGCGCCATCTGTTGGACGTAAAAGCAACACACGCTAGCATTGTGAAATTAAACATATTACAAACGTGCGCTTTCTCTTTTCTTTCTTTTCCATTTAACCAGACTGAGCCACAGCAACGCGTGGCCGGGTACAGCTAGTAAAGAATAATAAGAAAACAAAGTATATTCAGTTGCATCTAGTTGCACAACTTCCTTCAATTCAAGGGATGCTTCATATTTTGCATGGCATGTTAAGGCTTATATTCCAAAAGTGGGCATTAAGTGAAGAGGCAGGTTTCCAGGGTTTTTAGGGGTGGAAGAAAGAGGCAGAAGTACACTTTTTTTGCCCCTCGAAACTTCCTAAAGCAGAGAGGAAACTACAAGAACCAATTTAATTTTTTTAACCTCCAAAATGATGGGGGAGGTTTGACAGTCACAAAAAGAGATGCTGTTAGGCCACCCTTTTTAGACTTCTGAAGTATATGAAGGGAAAAGGTTTCTAAGAATATATACAAAGTAAAATAAAACTGGCGCTGGTAGAAATAACTATTCCATATAAGCAGAAACTCATCTCCTGGGGCAAGATATGATGGAGAAGATTAAACACTTTCTCCTAATTCAAGTGGAATCTTCCATTTTTTATTTCATACAAGAAAAATCACTAAAAATGCAAACTACTGATAAAGGATGTTATTGTTATTACTATTTTCTGAGTGATGTTAAGAATAGTCATTGGAGGTTGCTTTTTTCTCCCCAAAGTTTATTACTTATTGGGGTTATAATTGAATTTTTATCCTGCCTATCCTCAAAGGAGTCATGGCATTGGACAGGAAGTCTTTTCTGAGTTTTAATCTCATAAACTACTTTGAGCTGAAAATTAGTAATTGCCCCAAATGACGCATTGAATTTTATAGCTGAGTGATGACTTTAACTTGGGACACTATAGTCCCACACTAACAAACTAGCAAATATACCACAGTGGTTCTTCTGTTGGGTTCATCCTCACCAGCATCCTCCTTCTCTTTTATCTCTAACTGACAGGCTCAATTCTAGTATTTGGATCCTGGAAAAAACTATTTCCATTAAACGGATTTGTATAAAAAATTACTAAATCTCTTTTGGTTAGATTCAGAATGGAAACCATTCTCTAAAGTAAGGAGGCTTCTAGACTGCTGATGCTTCTTTGGTATGATAGTTTGATTTGCCCTTCCTCCAAATAAAATCTCAGGATTTTTTAAATTGAGCTTAATCAAATTATTCTTTGCATCCTTCCATAGACAAACTACTTGGGCAGAGGATAGAGCACAACTATAGAACTTAGAGAAAAAAGGAAGGTATGTTGCAGAAACATAGGAACTGTAGCATGTTCTTAGCCTGGCTCGTGGTCATTGAATAATCTAAAGAATAAATTAAATTAAATTTCAAGTTCCTGGACCGTATTTTTAGATAAAGTTTTTATTTTAAAATTTTGCCATTTTCTCTCCCCACCCCTTTGTTCTAAGAGCTCAGAAATGATGTGCATGGTTGTTTAACATGCTTATACATTTTATTATTAGGAGAAAAAAATAGGGCAGTATCAGGGCCCACTTCAAAACCTCATCCCAAGAAAGCAGAACTCATGGAAGCAGTTTCTTTCAAAAGGAACTTTTTTTAGGAGAAGCCAATAGCAGGCATAATAGACAGGATCTGAGGATTTCCCGCTCACATCAATAGGTTAAAGGAGTCCCAAGGAAACCCCACCCCAATAGTTCATCTAGTCAATTCAAATGGGCCAATCCCCAGGTGTTAAGTCCATTGTGGGAAAGAGCTGATAATGCCGGTCTGTCTCAGGCTTGTAGCGATGTTTGTTGGGTCTTCGCACCTTCCCTTCCGAAACAGGAGATAAGCCAGATGGCCGGAGGTACATTCCTTCCCCCTCCCCCTTTCAAGCTGATATCAAGGGGAGACAGTTCAAAGAGCAAGTATTCAGAGACAGCAAAAAAGTTACATTGTAGCAATAGAGAGAAACAAAGAGGCAGCCCTCAGTGTCTTCTCCCCTCCCTTCCAGGAGTATGGCAGAACCCAGAATAATAGAAGAAATAGAAGTAGAAGGAGCCCCCTT
>NW_015386431.1:550700-586199 GCF_001527695.2 Protobothrops mucrosquamatus
AACTACCATAACTGTAATTATTGCCAATTATCATATTGCCATCTATCATCATAACTGTAATTATTATTACTATGCCACCCGACTTTCAGTGGCTCTGGAAAAATTAAGCCAGAGTATTGAAGTAAGACTAAAAAGACATAGAATGAAACCCTTACTCAAAACATTAAGCCAGTCGCTCTCAGTTGAATCTACTTTTGCCAAATTATTATGAAGATAGAGGAGATGTTGTGGCCCTGGGTGCCACCTCAGTTTGTATGAGGAAAGGTAAGCCCTAATTGCAGTAATGGCTTATCACAAATGATACTCACGGTTCCGGAGTATAAAGGGGATCCGAACCATGGCGTATGTACTGGGTACAGTGGAAAACTCGGTAGGCCAGACCAGCTAAGAAATCACGAGGAGACAAATATCCAGCCACTGGTCTGACTGTGAAACCAGATCTTTCTGAAGTAGAAGACAAATCAGCATTACTGTATTTCATTATGTATGTTTGCATATTCTAATTGATTGATACAAGTAACTCTTGCCAGATTTATTTTAAAATAATTGTTCATTATTAGCATCATGATATGCTACATAGGCTGCTATTCAGCAGAGAGATGGGACTTATCTTTGAGCAGTAAATAAGACTGCAATGTTTACAAAACAGAGCTTATTTAACTCTGGAGCTTACTGGTAGAGAAACTATGAGGGTCACTGGCATAAAGTAAAGGAAAGAAAGAAAATGAACTTAAACTTAGCACAGAAGAGCAAATATACTCTAATAGAGACATGAGACAGGGGACATCCAGGATGGGAATATAGCAATGCCATTTGTCATACCATTTGTTCTAAAGGAACACAGGCAAGAAAAGGAGATTATGTTAAACATATCCACCTCTGCTCAGATTTCCATATGAATGAATTTTCCAATGCTAGAGATCATCTGAATTAAAGTAAGTGAATGAAGCAATAAAAATAAACATGTTGTTGATGCCTACTATTTCCCACCCAACTAAGCAGATGATGTGGATAATGCCATTCAAAATGAAACTGCAGATTTTTCAAAGACACGTGAAGTTTAAGAAACTTAAATTATTCCAACATCTATTGGGAGCCAAATGTTATAAGCCTAGATCTTTTAAGACATTCCTGCTTTGCCATGCTGCCAGCTGTGTCCTTATCAGGTAGAGAATAAAGAAAGGTATAAGAGGATCAGTTATGATTTGAACGATAGGGAGACTAAAACTGAGTTAATCAAAACTTGGGATTCAAACATGAGGATTTAATAAATTCAAAGGAACAATAAGTAAGATTCCATGGGAGGACAAACTAATGAGTTCAAGATGGAATTCATAAGAAGGGAGATACTAGAAGCCTAACTCCAAGCAATTCTAATTAGGACAAAATGGAAGATAGCAGAAGCCAATATGGCTAAATAAAAATGTTGGTAAAAATCATTATCTCTCTATCTATTTCTATCTATCTATCTATCTATCTATCTATCTATCTATCTATCTATCTATCTATCTATCTATCTATCTATCATCTACCTAAATCCTGGAAATATAAATAAAATCAGGTTATAAAGGAAGAATAAGGACAGATACTGTGAGAGGGATCTCGGAGTCCTAGTGGATAATCACTTAAATATAAGCCAGCAGTGTGCTGCAGCTGCCAAAAAAGCCAACACAGTGCTAGGCTGCATTAACAGAGGGATAGACTCAAGATCACGTGAAGTGTTAATACCACTTTACAATGCCTTTGTAAGGCCACACTTGGAATACTGCATCCAGTTTTGGTCACCACAATGTAAAAGAGATGTTGAGACTCTAGAAAGAGCACAGAGAAGAGCAACAAAGATGATTAGGGGACTGGAGGCTAAAACAAATAAAGAACAGTTGCTGGAATTAAATATGTCTAGTTTAATGAAGAGAAGGACTAGGGGTGACATGACAGCACTGTTGCCACAAAGAATAGGGAGTCAAATTATTCTCCAAAGCACCTGAAGGCAGGACAAGAAGCAATAGATGGAAACTAATCAAAGAGAGAAGCAACCTAGAACTAAGGAGAGGTTTTCTGACAGTTAGAACAATTAATCAGTGGAACAACCTGCCTCCAGAAGTTGTGAATTCTCCAACACTGGAAGTTTTTAAGAAGAGACTGGACAACCATTTTTCTGAAATGGTATAGGGTTTCCTGCCTGAGCAGTGGCCTGGACTAGAAGATCTCCAAGGTCCCTTCCAACTCTATGATGATGATGATGGTGGTGGTGGTGGTGGTGATGATGATAATGATGATGATGATGATGATGATGATGATGATGATGATGATGATGATGATGATGATGATGATGATGATGCAAAAACTGTACAGCTAGAGTCAGGAAATGAAACCTTAGAATAACTGAGATTGGTAAAGGATATTAACAAAAACAACATACTTTCTCTAGTTATGCTCAAAACAAAAAGAAATTAATTTGCCAGCTACTCAGTAATATGGCAAACTGGCCTAAAAGAAGTAAGAAATAAATAGCAAACTACTCAAGTCAAATTTTAGTTCTAGCTTCTCCAGCAAAAGAAATAAAGAAAGAAATTATAAAGAACAATGAATGAGCAGGACTGAAGGTTGAATCATAGATTGATAGGTTGGAGGGACTTTGGGGATCTTCTAGTCCAATATCTTATTCAAGACTAATAGAAACATGTAAGGTTAATACTACTTTACCACTTAAGAGTTTAGATAACCCAGCCCTGATGAATTGCATCATAGGAATTTGCTGAAAGTCTTGTGTATCATCATTGTAAAATCCTGGACAACAGATAAGTGCTATGAAATGATGAATGGTGTTTTAGTGTTATGGTATAAATTCTGCCCCTTTTGTACTTGCATCATGACATTGCATACAAGTACATAAAGGAGAAATTTCACAGAACATTATTATTATGCACATTTCATCATTTACATAACATTTCAGGTTGCTGTAGATGCTTCTATATCAGACATGTCAAACTCGCGACGTCATGTGATGTATCGGAACTTTTTCCTCATTGCCGGCAATGGGGTGGGCACGGTTTCGCCGTGACACGTCTAGCCCGTGGGCTGGCAGTTTGACACCCCTGGTCTATATAAAAATATTAAAATGCTTTTCCATATATTCAAAAGAAAGAAAAAGAAAGATTCAGCAAATTATAGATCAATAAGGCTGATATCAATGCTGGGAAAATTCTAGGGCAGTTCATAAAGAAATCAATCTGTAAGTACCTTAAAGATAATTTAAACACCTTGAAAACAATTAGCAGAAGTCAGTATGAGTTTGTCAAGAACAAACCTTGCCTTAACCTTATCTTATTCTTTTGACTAGGTAACTTCTTTAATTGATTATGAGAATTTTTTCTGCAAAGCATTTGACAAAGCGCCCCATGACATTGTAATTAGCAAGCATTTAGTGAAGCTTATCAAATGTGCAGATGTCAAAATTTGATTGGAGTTTTAATACCTAGGAGATTATCTTGATAGGAGATAAAAACGGTTTCAAGGCAACAGGATAAAATTTAGAAGACAGAAATGAAAGGTTTTCATTTAGAAAACAGAAATCCAATGCATAATAGAGGATGATAATAATACTTGTGAAAAAGATCTTGGAATAGTAATTAATTACAAACTGAATATGATTCAGCATTGTGATAGGTCTGAAAAAAAGTCAAATTCAATTTTAAGGTGTATCTACAGAAATAGTATTTCCAAACATGGGAAATCATTATTCCATCTTAATCTGTATTGCTCAGATCACATTTTAAGAATTGCATCCTGTTTTAGAATATATGTTTTAAGATGAGTTGGAACAGAAGACCAATGAAGATGATCAGGAACTATCAACTAACTAAGATGAAAGATTTTAAAAAATTGGACTGTTTAGCCACTAGAAGAGAAAACTTAATGGAATACCATAGCAATTTGTAAGATTTATTATTTGTTTGTTTGTTTGTTTATTAAATTTCTATGCCATCTATCACCCTAGAAGGTGAAAATGGCAGATTACAAATTATAAGATTGTCATATAGGTCATTGTTTGTCCCATTGTTTGTCCCATAGAATAATGGATCCCATTGAATGGTAGAAAAAATTCCTAACAGTAAGAAAGGTTTGACAATGAAATAAATTACCAAGAATAGCAATGGGCTTCCCTTCACTGGATTTGTTCATGTAGAAATTGGAAACCATCTTTTGTAGAAATCTTAATTTGAATTCCTGTACTTAGCAGGGGAATACATTTCATTGGCTAAATGGTCCTTTCTAACTCCATAATTATGTAGAGCTGTTTGTTTTAAGCAAAAACTATCCAACATGAGTAATCTCCAGATGTGTACCTAATTTCCAGAAATCTCAATAATGGCTTTTTTCCCCTGAAATCCCAGAGATGCAATTTGCCTTATGAAAGATATACACTTTGAATTTGTTCTGAACACATTTTTTAAAGGGGCATGAGTTAAATCCTCTGATAAGGTCGATTTTAACTCCTCATCCCCAAAACAGTCATATCATTATTACTTCAGGAAAGAGCATCCTCTGTACATATGATGAAATCTTCCATAATTTATAAGATTTTATTTTTTCTACTATTTCCAGCATACAGACTATCTGCATGTAAAATACAAATATATGTAAAATCATTTAAAAAAATCTTTACTGAGATATAATAGGCTGTATACAATCTTTTTACAATTGTGATTGACGGTCGAAAAACTATATTTAAGTTAAAATGTAGTTGTCTGGAATGGCTGTGACGTTTTGCTGCCTGAAACAAAAAAACAATTTGATTTCTTCCTAATTCATGAACAAGAACTGACTGGGCTAAATGTTTTTTTTTCCAAAGAAAATTGCCAGTAATATAAAGACCCACTTCAAAACCTCATCCCAAGAAAGCAGGACTCTTGGAACAATTCCATTCCAAAAGAAACTTTTATTAAGAGAAGTTGACAGCAGGCAAAGAAGGCAGGACCTGAGGGTTTCCCGCTCAGATCAATAGGTTAAAAGAGCATCAAGCAAACCCCAACCCCATAGTTCATTCTGTCAGTTCAAACGAGCCAATCCCTAGGTGTTGGGTCTGTTGTGGGAACGGAGCTGATAGCAGAGTCTGTTCCCATGCCTGTGAAGATATTGTTGAGTCTTCACACTTTTCTCTTCCACAGCGAGAGATAAGCCAGATGGCTGGAGGCACATTCCTTTCTCACCCCAAGTTGACATCAAGGGGAAACAGTTCAAAGAGCAAGCAGATAGGACAGGCAGAGAGGATACATTGTAACTAAGCAAAAGGAGAAATGATGCATTCTCGGGAGCCTCCCCCCTCCCCCCAGGAGAATGACATAACTCACAGAAAGAACCCAAAAGGAACAGAACCAACCCCCCAATACAGAAATGAGTTCTGACAGTAAGTCTCCACCATTTCTGAAGGCAGCTGGAAAGCCTATTGGATGAAGAAAAAGCATGTAGTACATTGTCTATTACAAGAAATTGCTACAGCCTCCTAACATATACTGTCTGAAGTGGCTGCTATCTTACCCTTATATATTGGTGGTCCTGTTGGTTATTTTCCTCTCACCAGAAAGTTCTAAGTAATCTTTTTCTTTACAAATGCATCACATATAAAATCTAATTTCCCCTCCTTAAACTGCCATTTCCTTTAGAAAAATTATCTTTCTTGGGCCACTCTACACTTCCTGTGATTTAAAGCTGACTCTTTTTCAGCTATTTTATTATTTCATTAATAAATTCTTTTTTAAAAAGACACCTGGCTTTATTTTCCCCACCCACCTAATCTCCCCTGCAATTTTCACTGATGTCTTTGGCTGAGTAAGTACTATGAAGCGTTCCAATACTTTTATAGTTTTGAGCAAATGGGGGGAAAAGGCATCTCTCAGGGACAGAAAGAATCAAACAAAAGGCACCATTGAAAGATATGCCTCTCAAGACTCAAAGGACAGCAAGCCAGTTAATGTTAAAGGCTGACAGCTATAAAGGTACAATAAAGAAAGGAGGCAGAGTTAGTTTTTCAAACTAAATACTATATATTTATTTTCAATTGAAATAGTGTTCTTCTGAATTTTTTTTATCATCAGAGTACTTTACTGTAGTTGTCCTGTATTTTTAATGTCAACAGGGAATTCATTTCCCACCTAACCCCATCATTAAATTTTATATGTCATCAAAAATACCAGCTCTCAGGATCACTGCAAAAGGGGCCACAAATAACTTTATTCTCTCTAGAAAGAAAAACAAAATTATCAAAGGCATGGGGCAATAAAGTGTTTATGAGCTGTCAAAGTGACCAGAACTATAAGGCAAAGGTAGAAAGCTTGTCATTTGCTTTATCTAAGCCTAGTTTTCATCTGAGTTTCAACAACTCTTGCTGACTGCAGCACATGAAACATCAATCAAAAAATGCTTCCAGAACAGACCTGTAGTCTCTGCCCTCCATATCCCACAGTCCACCACTTCCTCCAGGCCACAGCAGCACAATTAATTTTTCTTCCCCAGCCCACTGCAGTTGCATTTTTTCCACTCCTGGTATTATTTCTTTGTATATAGATGGCCTACAACATATCTTCTTTTACTCTACCAGTCCTTAAGTTCAACCACATGCCATTATGATCATAGCTGTTGGTTAAAATTCCTGCTTACAACATTTTTGGCATGGGTCTCATTTCAGCTTCACGAGTCATAAGGGATTTCAAATACAAAAGTTAACTGGTCTCCCAGTGAGTGGAGCATTTGCAGAAAGGATTCAAGAAATATGTTTATATTTTACAGCCTTTCCCATAACAATCTCCTATGTATACATGAGTGTTCAAAGTATGTACAAGTCATCTGATACACACAAAGTAGGAAGACAGATTGGTTCATGGTATTCTTTAATAAAAATCTGTTTCAAACTATATGTAAGAGATTTGGAGGGGTATAAATATTGGAAGGGTGCAATGGAAGTGTTCTAAGTCTAAATTACCAAACAGACTTATCAGGAGAGGGAAAATATTAGATTTTAACACGCTTTGTGTAACTGCTTTTATAGTACTTTCCTTACCTGGAAACCAAGCTTGATGCTTACCTTTGAGAAACATAGAGACATCCTCCAATTGTGGGACATTGTCATCTCGATAGCCACAGTACTTTGTCAGTAATGGGAAGTTTTTCAAATATTCTCGACAAGCGTGAGTAGGATACAGTTTTGAAAGCTCCCTGAACACCACGCCCCAAGTTTTTATTTCTTCAGGTGTATAGTCTACTCTAGGAATTGGTTGACCACTAAAACAAAAAATCAAGAACAAGTAAACACTGAGAACACAGTAGTTTGTCCAATTACATTTTCCAAACTGTCAATATCCCTACCAATCCCCCAAATAGCTATTTCAAAAGGAGTTAGTACTAATCAGTCCAATCCAGTCTTTCCACCAATTCTGTCAAAATTTAATATTCAATTTTCACATACCTATTCATAGACTTCTTCCAGTTCCACAAAATTATGGCTATTTTCTATCTTCTCTAGACCACTTCCAGAATTATTCCATTATGATTAGCAGAAAGACAGCCATAATATATAAAAGGTATAGATAGTGCTGTATTGCTGATAAACATTGTCTACTAAATAAATCTAACAATTCATTATTCTATAATGTCCACCATTAGCTAGGAATTTTTAAAAGCTGAGGGGTGTTTTTTCCTTCCCCATATATCTTTTGGTGAGCAATTTGGAAACAATGACATTGTTCATATTTTGTGTTTGAATTTTGCTTTTATGATCATATTCCATGTGAAAATTTGGATTCCGGATTATGCTAAATGTGTGGTGGGGGAGGAATCCTGTATGGAAATTTAGCTATCTAGCTCTTATTAAAGTTGCAAAAGGAAGTATTAAAACATAATCAACACACTACATAAAATATACACATTATAGTAAACATATTAAAAAGGGAGCTCCATAGATTGAATATGTTAAAACTTACAGAAAAATATTAATACACAATCAGCACAATAGAAGTTTAAAAGCTAAACAAATAATTCCTATTCTTTCAAAATAACATGTTAATTAGTTCCTTGCAATAATTTAACAACTTTGTCTCTGGAAAAGAGGCTTGCTATGTCATGAATAAGAGGAAAAAATATTGTAGGATCCCACACAGAATACTGTATGTAGAGACAACATTTGACAATCATCTATTACTTTATACTAAAGAGAGAAGATGGCAAAGAAATAACAGGCAGTAGAGAGAAAGAAGAACTGCTTAACTCATATTTTGCATTGGTTTTCACAGAAAAAGAAACTATAGTCCAACCTACCAAAAACATAACTGTAAAAGACGGACAAAAAATAAAAATTTAAATAAGCAGGAAAATGGTAAGAGAACACCTGTCTGATTTTGATGAATATAAATCACCAGGACCTGATGGATTACATCCCAGAGTTCTAAAGGAACTGACAGGTGTCATCTCAGAACCATTGTACCATATCTTTCAAAAATCTTGGAGCACCAGGAACTACCAGAGGATTGGAAAAGAGCTGATGTGGTTCCCATCTTCAAAAAAAGGAAAAACAAAAAACCAGAAACTGGAAACTACAGATCATCAGCCTAACATCAATACCTGGCAGGATACCTGGGGGAACCTATACCATCTCAGAAAAGTGACTGTCCAGTCTCTTCTTAAAAACCTCCAGTGATGGAGCACCCACGATTTCTGGAACAGCTTGCCTTCAGAAATCATGCATGCTCCATCACTGGAGGTTTTTAAGGAGAGTCACTTGTCTGAGATGATATAGGTTCTCCTGCTTGAGCAGGGGGGCTGGACTAGAAGACCTCCAAGGTCTATTCTATTCTATTCTATTCTATTCTATTCTATTCTATTCTATTCTATTCTATTCTATTCTATTCTATTCTACTCTATTCTAAAAGTTACTAGAGGATACTAAAAAAATCTGTGAACATTCAGAAACAAATAAAGTTATAACTAGAAGTCAGCACGGGTGTGTTAAAAACAGATCATGCCAAACCAATCTTATTTCATTCTTTGACAAAGTGACTAAATTAGTAGACCAGCGAAATGCTGTGGACATAGTATGCTTAGATTTCAGCAAGGCATTCAATAAAGTAGACTACAGCTTACTTCTTGGTAAGCTAGAAAAAAGTGGGATAGATAGCATCACCACCAGATGGATTTGTAACTGGCTGACAAACCATACTCAACGAGTAGTCCTGAATGGTACTACATCTACATGGAGGGAAGTAAACAGTGGGGTACCACAAGTTCCATCTTAGGCCCAGTATTCTTCAATATCTTCATAAATGACTTAGATGAGGGAATAGAAGGAGAACTTATCAAATTTGCAGATGATACTAAGCTGACAGGAATAGCCAACATCCTAGATGATAGGCTCAAGATCTAGAGGGATCTTGATAGACTTGAACACTGGGCCCTATTGAACAAAATGAAATTCAGTGTAAAGAAAAGTAAAGTCTTACACTTAGGCAAGATAAACCAAAAGTACATGTACATGTTAGGTGAAATCTGGCTTAATAGCAGTAACTGTGAGAGGGATCTTGGAGTCCTAGTGGACAATCAATTAAACATGAGCCAGCAGAGTGTGACGGCAACCAAAAAAGCTAATGCAATCCTAAATTGCATTAACAGAGGGATTGAATCAAGATCACGTGAGGCACTAGTACCAGTCTATAAAGTCTAAGTAAGACCACATCTAGAGTATTGTATCCAGTTTTGGTCACAACACTATAAAAAGATGTTGAGATTCTAGAAAGAGTACAGAGAAGAGCAACAAAGATGATTAGGGACCTGGAGGCTAAAACATATGAAGAACAGTTGCAAGAACTGGACATGGCTAGTCTAGTGAAGAGAAGGACCAGGGGTGACATGATAGCAGTGTTCCAATATTTGAGGCACTGTCACAGAGAGGAGAAGGACAACCTATTTACAAAGAACCCAAAGGCCAGACAAGGAACAATGGATGGAAACTGATCAAGGAGAGATTTAGCTTAGAAATAAGGAGAAATTTTCTGACAGTGAGAACAATCAACTAATGGAACAGCTTGCCCTCAGAAGTTGTGTGTGCTTCATCACTGGAGACTTTCAAGAAGAGACTAGAAAACCACTTGTCAGAAATGGTATAGGGTCTCCTGCTTGAGCAGGGGGTTGGACTAGATGACCTACAAGGTACCTTCCAACTCTGTTATTCTGTTATTTGTCAGCTTTCCCTGATTTTTCAAATTGAAGACATTAAGGTTCAGCCACCCTGGCAATTTCCTTCATTCCCCAAGATGCAATTCATTTGGCCCTACACTCAACATATACCTTTTGACCATCTTTCTTTCAATTTCAAGCTTCAGTCTGCCCCTTCATCCTTCCCTCCCCAGTTAGCTGGTTGAACAACCTGCATTGCAGTATGCTAAGCCACAATGAGTGATGAATAGCTCTGCCTTTTCTTTGTTGTCATTTTGCTATTTGAGCATAGCTAAATGTCCCTTTTTCTTCACTTGCTTCACCATCTAATTATGAGGTTTCCTGATTCATGTTTGCACTCCTCCTTGGTGAAGTACTTGCCTCTCTGATATTTCTGTTCTCTTTGGGTTTCAGATCTTCACTAAGCTTTTTGTGCAGGCATATTGGCTTCTTCTGCTGATATTTTTCTTCTTCCTTGGAATTGTTTACAATTACATTTCCTTCATTATGTACTCCTGCTTCTTTAGCTCCTTTTCCCATTAGCTTCTCCCTTTATGAAATGATACTGATCATTCCTCTGAGATTATTAAAATTAATTTTAGCTCCCAGAGACATATTCAACTATATTCAGCGTTTCCCATATATGTTTAGTCACATTCCATTTTAGTTCCGTTAGAAAGCTAACTAACCGTGCATTTAGTTTTAAGGTGTATATAGATTCTTCATTAAAACAGATGCTGCACAACATATCACAGATGCAGGATATCATGCTTCCAACATAGAGTTATGTATATACTGTTGTTCTCTGGCATGTGTTGAGCCCCATCTAGTGGCCGGGGTCAAACCTTTCACTGTTTAGAACTTTGGTTTTGGTAGCACTTTTCACCCTACTGACTACTCTTACATCCTGAGAAGCCAGACTCCATTTTGTAATGTTCTGAAGTAACAGAAACATCTAGAAGAATCCAATTTAGTTTGTGACACATGTTCTTCTGAAGACAAAATCTGTAGCCCATACTCAGCATTACTGTTTCACCTTATTCTATTCTTTAATAAAGTATGAAGATTCACGCTCTGTCTTGTTAAAGGATAGGAGGGTTTTTCGCTACTTGTCAAACTACACACAGGGTAACGTGTAGGTGAGGAGAGAACACAGGAACAATAGAACAATAAAAAAAACCTCACAGCAGATCATAGTAATGTACAGTGCTGTAAGAGTAATCACTCAGAAGAAAATAGTGTCCTGGTGGAAAGAGTTAAAGTAAACTTTAAAAAACAGTATGGGAAAAACAGTATGAGTGGTGCTAATCATCTATCTGGGGGGGCATCACTGCACATTAGCATGTGTTAAATAAGCCAAATTGTACACATATTTAAACATTTCCTATTTTCTTACATTAAATGTAGAAAAACTGGAAGAACAGGTAATCAGAAGAGAAAAAAAATAGGTCAGCCCAGCCTGAAACTAGTTAAGTGTTCCTAAACCAAATCCAGGAGTTTATGCACTAAAGTATTGTATTTAGGAGATCCTTATTAAATGCTAATAAGGCAGTGGTAGTTTATGTAGAGCAGTGGTGGCGAACCTATGACACGGGTGCCAGAGGCGGCACTCAGAGCCCTCTTTGTGGGCACGCACGTCGTCACCCCAGTCCTAAGCCTTCAGCTGGGTTTTATAAAACCTTTTCGCGTTAGACTTCCATCGCTGTGTGCAAAAAAAAAAAAGGTTCAATCAGTCAATTTCAACTTCTCGTGGGAAAAAAAAAGATCTTGCAAAGTTGGAATTGATTGATTGAACTTTTTAGTCCCACCCAGTCTGCCGTTACCACCGCAGCCACGCCCACCCAGTGGGCCATGCCCACCCATTGGTCACATCCAGCCAATGGGCCACACCCACCCGGCATAAGTGGGTTTTGGGTTGCAGTTTGGGCACTCGGTCTCTAAAAGGTTCGTCATCACTGATATAGAGGGAAGATCAGCTCTGTTTATAAAATACAAATTTCCTTCCTTTTCTTTTGTTCATCTTTATTCATTTAATATATGTCCATAAAATAAATATTTTATGAGCTTTTGGGCATGCTCTTTTCCTGTCTGCAACAAAAAGAAATATTTCTCACTTTCCATTTCTTTGCTTATAATATTCAGGAGTAAACTGAACCCACAAAGGAGTTGGAGAAAGAAAGAAAGGATTCAGAATTGAAAAAGGAACCATCAAATTGAAGAGTACATAGAATTAGAGAGTGCCTGCTCTGAAGTGTGAAGTTTGGCCCATTACAAGTAAAATGAGAACACAATTGGAATTAGGCTGACTTGAAAACTTGACAAGAAAATTGCAAAACAGCAGGTATTGGTAGGTTGTGCTGGAAATTTACCAGCTCCTGGGAATAATAATGAATTCAATCCGTGGGCCTGATCTACTATGAACGAAAGAATGAATGAATAAATGACACATACGAATTACAGAATTTTATGAGAAAAAGCTCCATACATATTAAAGATATTAAGGAATTGATATTATTGCATATAGATTAAGTTGGAAAGCCTACTATGCATACTTTCTTTGGTGAGAGAAGGCCAAATTGAACTCAGATGGATTGGCCTGGGAGTAAATTTACATACATTGCACTGCAAATATATAATCCTATACTGAGTTTCATTTTATTGGAGCCCTTTAAAATTTGGCCTAAATTTCATTGACTGAATATAGTTGAAGCTCAGTATATATTGAAAATGGAGTAAGATCACTATGTCAGCTCAGACCTTAAGTGGGTCTGCTTACCTAATACAGACTTAGTATTGGAAATACATCACTGAAATAGAAGGCTACATTTCCCCATTTGAATCCAAAACAAGGCCCGCAATAGGGCCAGAAAAGAGCTTATAATGTAAACCATGCTTCCAAAATATGTGTGCATGATGGATCATGGGCAGTTGATACTTTTTTAATCAATATATTATATTACATAAACGGATTGTGGATAAAGATGGTGGCTTGGCAGTCTGATGAGAGAGAGATGGAAAAATATTTCAAAAGTTGACAGATAAGCAGTAGAAAGATCAAGGAATGGAGTAATAGGAAGGAGGGAAGGAAGGTGCTATGAAGATCAACACATATGCAGTGGAAGAGTAATCAGTATGTGACAGGAAGATCAGAACTGGGTGGGGCAGTAAGAATATCACTGCTAAATCATTGCAAAGAAGTCCAGCATAGAGACTACTCTTAAGCATGCCCCAAATGGCAAATGGTTTAACAGACATTTGGATAGTGATATATCAGGGTGTCTAAAAAATCAAAAGTTTAGCAATTCCTGGTCTCAATCCTCCATTTCCTCAGAGCTGTCTGTGACACTTATGACAGCTTAATTTGCACATGACACATGTTAAAATATACCAATTAAAACAGTGCTCCCAATTTCTCCTGTTCCACTCATAGCATTGTGATGGGTGGAATATCTATCTGATAACTATGCAGCCAATCACAACATATCCCAGTGACGGCGAACCTTTTAGAGACCGAGTGCCCAAAAACTAGCCCCGTTCCCGCTCCACCCCCTGCCCTGCCCCCGCTCCCCCCCCCCCCCATCCTCTGCCCCGCCTGCCCGCAGGGCCACTCACCGCCTCCAGGGCCTGCTGCAGATCGCCAGGCAGCCCAGCAGCGCTATGGCGGTCACGCCCTCTGCCCATACCCTGCAGCATCAATTGTGCACGATGGGGTGTGAGGGCAGAGTCTTGTTACGCTGCCTGGCTGCCATGTCCTTGGCTGCACTACTCCGCGTGGGCCACGCTCAAGGGTGACTCTCCTTCAGGGGGGCTGCTGGAGAGGAGGGGGTCATGGGGGAGGCAAGGCTGGGGCAATGGCACGTGTGCCCACACAGAGGGCTCCGAGTGCCACCACTGACATATCCATAGGCTTAGATAAATTCCCTGAAAGCATTCCCAGGGTTTATGTTTTCCTGTGTTTTATTTTTCTTTCCTTACTGCAATTCCATGCTGCCACTTAGAGTTTTATGATCATTCTTTTTTAATATTATATTTTGCTTTTTGGGTTTTTTTTAGTCATTTATTGCTACTGGCAATGTATATAAATGCATACCATTTCCTCACTGATGACTTATAGTATTTTCATACCATCCGCCTAGCCATTATTGATGTGATATAGTGCCTGTCTTCATTACTGCTGTTTTGGCACAAGAAAAGGTTGGATGACTCTAAAAACTGCTGTACATTGCTAGTGGGGAAATTATTATAGGAAATATATGTAAATAAATAAGGAAGCAAGCAAGCACATCTTATATAAATCCTTTCCTAGGAGCCCATCAATCTGATGGCAGAGCATATGGCACGAAGAAAAAGCCTTTGGGAGACCATAAATGTAAAGAAGTGCTTGACAAGATCTGTCTTCTCAAAACATATAGTCAGTCTCCCCAATCCAACCCCCTTTTCAAAACTATGCTTCAATTTCCAGAATGTTTTCTGACACACAACTGTTTTCAGCAATTGCCATAGTAGTTGGGGAACTTAATAGCTAATGTCTATAGGTCTGCAAGAGATCCAAACTGGGAAAAGCACAATTATAGCTATTTTTCTTGGGACTCAAGCACCCAAAGAACGGGAAACATGCCTTACCACCAAGCAAATGAGCCCCATGTGTGAGATGGACAGCTATATCAAAGAGAAAAAATAATTAATTAATTCACCTACTCATATAAGGAAAAGCAAGAGGCAGTCCACCCTCTCTCAATAGCTAGTGCTCTGCTCTGTTCAGAAAAGGGATGACTAGCAGACATGAACCTTCATATGCAGCTAAACTCTCCCTGGAGAATGCGAACCCACCCATTACAACTTTTCTATCTATTGAACAAAGAATCAGAGTCCCCTTTTATAGGCATCTCTGAGGAGGCACAGAGGGCAAGTGACAAAGCATGTATCACCATATCATAATACAAATTTGGCTCCTTGTGATGAACCTTGCATTATGACATCATAACACATGTTCAGGTAGTCCTTATTTAGTGACCACAATTGGCTGGCAACTTGGTCATTAAGCAAAGCTGTTGCTAAATGAAACAGTGACTATACTTCTAATTTTACATCATATTTCCTTTACTTTACAGGCCTGCAAACGTAAATGCAGACATTGGCCACAAAGGTATTTTTCATTGTGATTTTGAATGGCTACTGAATAAGACAGTCACTGAACAAGGATTACCTGCATCAGCATTCTAATGAAAGCTGCATTTGCTCCAGATACCTCTATCTCTTTTAATCCTTAGATATAATGATCAAGTCAATTGGTCTACTGTTACTCATATCATGAATAACTATTTCAGTTCAATCCAACCCAGCTGTCCAGTTTCTTGAGCCATTGCCGTAAATGCATGCTGTCATGGTCAGAAGCACAATGGAAAAGAACTGTAGTTCCAGAACTCAGAGATAGTACTTACATTTTGCATGCAGAAATCCTAATTTCAATCCAGTTTGGGCTAGAAAAGATGGCCAATTTATGGAACCAAAACAAAGTTGGATGGACTAATACTGATATGTTCCAAAACTCAATCCAAGTAAACTTCACTTTGTGTTCCTCATGCCAGTTTGGTAATATAAATAGTTACAGCTTAATGATCACCATCTGCCTATTGCAAATTTTATATTCAAGAAAAAGAGGGCTGCGTATCTTTCTTGTATTTGAGGAGAAAGACTTTAAAATTGAAAGTTTAAAAATATTGAGTACTCACTATTTATAACTCATGGCAACATCTACAAAATATTTTCTTCTCTGTCGGTAAACATTGTCCTTAAATCCCTGAAGCAAATAAAAATAATTAATTTATACCAAAGAGGCAAGGAAGTGATAGAAAAGTGGGTTAAATAAATCATCCAAGTTTTAAATACTTATGAACATTCTCATTCATACCATCTTCAGAGCTAACAGCAGTTTACCCATATCCAAGAAGTAAAGAGCAACTTTTTCCAAATTGAAGCCTTTTAGCTATGTTTAAGATTTATCTTCCAAAATCTGCTCCATCTTTTCTATATCTACAATTACAAGTATCCATTAAGTAGAGCTTTTTTCTCATTGTATTATTTACTTATTGTTAGGATTAACTTGTCTTTCAAGCTTCAAATCATACCAAGACCTCTTAGAATCACATCTGAGTAAATTGACAAAATCAAAATAAGCAACATTAATAATTAACTAATAGGGCTTTTATTGAAGGAATCTTTCCTCTACCAGTCTCAGCCTCAAATCCTCTCAGAAATACTAAAAGATGATCCTGTCGCAGGTGGAACTGGGGCAAAACCTGCTACTATCTTTGCCTATTCTGTCTCCCATGGATTTTGGGTGAAAATATCCCAAACTTGTTTTTCCAAAGGGCAGTTGGAGTTTCTTAGTTTTTTTTTTCCTGAAAACATTTTGCTTCTCATCCAGGAAGCCTCTTCAGTTCTAAAAACAAAGAAATGAAGAAGCTTCTTGGATGAGAAGTGAAACATTTTCAAGGGAGAGCCCCCCCCCCCCAAGAAAGTGCAGTTGCCATTTGGAAAAGCATCTTTGGGACAACCATGACCTGGATAATGAGAATCTCCATAGACATTGGGTGGAGATGGAACAAAGGAATGTAGAACCTGATATCTTTCATCTATTTACTGATTGGAAATAATCAAGTGGACTTTAACTTTCTTTGGATCATAAGACAATCTTGAAGCCCCTTGCATCTTACTTTATTTCATTAAAAAAAGGCCAGGCCTTTTAGAGGTCTTATCCTCAGAAAACAATGCTGAGGTGTATAAACCATTGAGCTTGGGTTCCAGAGCATTAAATATTTGATTGGGCTTCAAGGAAGCCCAGTTGCCTTCCGAAAAACACCTTTGGGATAACAGAATCCAAAGTATTGTAGTCATACTGCATAGAACATCCCAACATTCCCTGAAGGAACTGATCGGTCATGGGCACAAATTCCCATGACTTTTTCCAAAAAGGCAACTGGACATTCTTGGTTTTTTCCTTGAAAACATTTCACTTCTCATCCAAGAAGCTTCTTCAGTTCTAAAAACTGAGAACTAAAGAAACTTCTTGGATGAGAAGTGAAACATTTTCAAGGGAAAAAACCCGAAGAAAGTCCACTTGCCATTTGGAAAAAGCACCTTTGGACAACCGTGATCTGGATGATTGTTATAGCAGGAGAAGTTCCCAGAGAAAATATGACACACCTTCCTCAAATTTCCAAAATACTACTAAATGCCTATGTGTGAAATACCCAGTATTGGAATGAAAGTCCTACTCTCACCTCTAGCATAATCCCATAAAGAAAAGAGAATGAGGGTAGGGGTAGTGATAGTTGCAGAGTAAGTTCCTGTGTGCTTTACATAATATACAGCATTATATCTCTACTATTGGATGATTTAGGAGTTACAAGATGTAGTAAAAGCTGACTTTAATCTGAGAGGAGTGAGCAAAGGAAAGAATGAAAGCAATACAAACGGTATCAATAAATTAATTTCCTCGAGGAACTTCCGGTGGGACGGCGCGCCGATGGCGGCTCTTTTCGGAGCCGTCCGCTTGGGAAGGCGTCAGAGCCAGCATGAACAGCGGTCAGCAGCTGTTCAGAGGCTTGGAACCTTGTGCCCCGGGAGAAGGGGTCGAGGTGAGTACTCCTGGATAGGAGTAGAGTCCCAAAGGCTCTCCCTTTATCTCGGGAGAGCGAAATTGGGTACTCCTCCGGAGTCCGGGAAATCTCCGTCTCCCAAGTGCCTTTGTTCCCTTTGTTTTTGGGAACAAAGCCAGTCGTTGCCTCCACTTCTGTGAATNTGCATCTTACTTTATTTCATTAAAAAAAGGCCAGGCCTTTTAGAGGTCTTATCCTCAGAAAACAATGCTGAGGTGTATAAACCATTGAGCTTGGGTTCCAGAGCATTAAATATTTGATTGGGCTTCAAGGAAGCCCAGTTGCCTTCCGAAAAACACCTTTGGGATAACAGAATCCAAAGTATTGTAGTCATACTGCATAAAACATCCCAAAGTTCCCTGAAGGAAATGATCGGTCATGGGCACAAATTCCCATGACTTTTTCCAAAAAGGCAACTGGACATTCTTGGTTTTTTCCTTGAAAACATTTCACTTCCCATCCAAGAAGCTTCTTCAGTTCTAAAAACTAAGAACTAAAGAAACTTCTTGGATGAGAAGTGAAACATTTTCAAGGGAAAACCCCCGAAGAAAGTCCACTTGCCATTTGGAAAAAGCACCTTTGGACAACCGTGGTCTGGATGATTGTGATAGCAGGAGAAGTTCCCAGAGAAAATATGACACACCTTCCTCAAATTTCCAAAATACTACTAAATGCCTATGTATTGGAATGAAAGTCCTACTCTCACCTCTAGCATAATCCCATAAAGAAAAGGGAATGAGGGTAGGGGTAGTGATAGTTGCAGAGTAAGTTCCTGTGTGCTTTACATAATATACAGCATTATATCTCTACTATTGGATGATTTAGGAGTTACAAGATGTAGTAAAAGCTGACTTTAATCTGAGAGGAGTGAGCAAAGGAAAGAATGAAAGCAATACAAACGGTATCAATAAATTAATTTCCTCAAATTTTGGATGCAATGGTTTCAGGCACTATGTGGGGCTGCAGACAGTGAAATATGGGCTGAAATGGGGCCTATGTATTAAAAATAAGGAGGTAAAAACACAAGGACCCTATGTTCCAGCTGCATTCCTGCTGAAGTATGCTATGATTTCTACTTTATAATTATCTCCTGGAGTGTTAGCATGCCTCCCACACTCCCTGGAATGTTAATTTAATATCTATATGTTTTAAAAGCTCATACAGCACTGTACGTGAATATCACTATGATTTAGAACTATAACTCTTGCATTGTTTGCAAGGGAGAGAGATGAAAATTGCCTCTCAAAGTTCTCCAGTGTACTTCTGAAACAGAAACTGCAATCCACAAACCCATCTAAATCTGATATATGAATGTTCCTGGTAGCAGCTCCTAAAACAGAAATACATCTGAAGACCAATTAAAATGTGAGATCTGTGTTTAAGAAATAGATTGGACCAAAATAGCTTAAGATAGATAATGCATTTCATTCATTCATTTAAATTATGTGCTATATTATTAATAGATTATTTGGTCAGTCTCTCTGGATCTTCCCTAAACACTTACAGGGTGATCTGCATCCAGTTCGGAGCCATACATGAGAACTCTCTGCGAACATTTATCTAATTCAGCAATCTTCCGGGGAAACCAAGGCACACAGTCCAGCTCTGGAAAAAAAAGAGATGGGATGGAATCAGGCATTCTTTCTCTGCGTCTTCATACAATTGGGCTGATTTCATAATAAAATGAGAGAAAACAGACGAGGGGGAAAAAACAATAGTCTTGCCTTCCTCATCAGTCCAGATGTTTTCTGGGGGATTCAGAGTCACAATGTTTGTTTCATACTTTAACAGCTGAATGAGCTCATTGAATTCTTTCTTGGTGCAGTCGCAATCCACAAAAATTTCTACCTCTGAATTCCTTCGCTTCGATTTTCTGGATTCAATATGAACCATACTCACATGCTTCTCCTGAAAATAGATGCAAAAAAGAGTTAACCCAGTGCAAATGGAAAAGCAGTAATTAAATGCCTCAGTCTTAACAGGTGGTAGTTTAGAATAGATATTCAAGTATTTACATTAAAAGAAATTAATTATTTGTGCATTAGCCAGAAATAAACTACTGTAAAATTATGATTGTATTCACTCTTTTATTATAAACCTCCATGGTAAAAACTATAAATACCTTTGGATAATTAAAATTTAATATTGATTTACCATGGCAATTTCATATAAAACCATCATTTATATATACTAGAGATGCTACTAGTTCCATACCAAATTTATGAGAAGCATAATAGAAAAAAATGAAATAGTTTGGTAATACACTAGCATTGTTCTGTCATCTATAAGTTAACCTTCCTAAAGCAGAAAGCCAAATGCATAATAAAAATTCCACAGCATAGAAATCCCCATCAACACAAGATTTACTACTTTTCATTATCTAAATACTGAAATACTTTAGTAATACTTTACTTTAGTAAAACGTTACAATATATAGCAGGATAGCTCAGATGCATAACACTGGCTAGATTTATAACTTCGTCAAGGCCTAATGTTTTTTAAAACAGCCCTTGCAAATCAAATAGAGGAGCTGGCAACCCTAAATTGCAATTATGAATTCCTTGAACTTATTCCAGAGAAATTTACATTTAGGTATGGCATTTGATGTAGACTTCAGGGTACTAATGATTGTTTAAAATGATTAAGCCAGTTTTTTAAACCGACTGCAGAAATAAATAATTAGGCAATAAAGTTAAATACATAAGAGCTAATCTTAAAATATTCCAACTTCTGAAATTTATCTTCATGTGATATAAAGCAAATTGCAGTAATTGAAACAAGTGTAACTAAAGCAAGAATGGAGGAAGACAGGACTGAATGTTCTAAGTAGGTCTGTTAGCTGGAGTTGGAGCTAACAGAAAATATTTCTAGCTGTTGCTACCAATCTAGGTATCAAGGATATTAATAATTCCAAAACTATTATTAAGATTGAAATATATTATTTCAGAAAACTGAAAGTATAGACTAAGCCAACTAATAATAAACAATTACTTCTAGCATGTCAGAAGCAAGATTCTGATTAGCAGTTAATATACCATAAAATGATTAGCTTCACTTTATGCTGTAATGTGGTTTGCTTGACTTTAATTGTTCATTTTGTGCAAACCAAGCCATTTTGGATAATAAATCATGGATATGGCCAAGCACAATGTCTGAACTCAGCTAACTTACTCACTAAGCAATGAACTGATCTGGTAAGTGAATCTAGTGTCTTGTAATTTAGTAGACATAACATGCATATTATCTTTTATACAAACATGATGCACATTTTTCAATCAATATATTATTATGAAAATAAATAATAATATAATTTTTACCTGGAAAAGTCTGAGAGCTTTTACCAAGCCACCAACTTCATTTTTTAAAGAAAACACCACAGCCGTTTTACCACCTTCTGATGTTGACTCATTCTTGCTTGTACCTTTATTAGCCCTTTTATCATCAATTCTACCAGAATTTGTTTTGCTTAGCTGAAAGAAAATACAGATCACAAGCATTTCCATGTACCCCTCAACAATAATTAACCTTTCTTTTTATTTGATCTTAGAATTTATATAGTTCTTTCAAAAGTGAAGTTTTGCTTAGGTTTTTTTTCTCTCTTTCTTAATAAGCACGTTTAGGGCTCTTACTGGTTGTTAGCAATTATAGGTTGCTAACATATATGAAATATTATTCTAAAAGAAATCAACAAAAGAGCATTGTGGAATGAAAGCTGTTATAATCTTTATTTTAAAAACTAATGTTCTGCTTCCTATTGAAAATAAAACTTCCCAAGTTTTTGGAAAACAATTATGGATTCTGAAGTCTATATTATAAATTCAAACATGTATCACAGGCAGAACATCACATCCCTTTTCCATCACAAGTGCCTTTGAATATCAGAGAAAGAGTCAAAGAGCATAATTTTCAAATTATAAAAGAAGCAATTGATAGAAAATATAACTTGCACTTTCTCTTTATTGTCTTGGAAAGATTTGTTAATTTTTGCTTGCAACTGAATTTCTCATTCCAGTGGATCTACAATAGGGCTGGGTGAAGGCTGAAATGTATGGTTTTGCTGAGCAACAATTTAAAGCATGTATTGGTTGTGGGGAAAAACAGAGAAAGCCTCCTAAGCTTTGATAAATAAAATGAAAGGACTGTTTTTAAAATATTGTCCTTGGTTAGGGTGATTTCTTCAATGTGGATATTGGCTGCCACAAAAAAATAAAATTGGGTCAATCGCTTGACAGACCCATTTTATGACCATTACAGCTTAGAATCATAATGGGCAGACTCCATTACAGTCATCACTCAAGGATTAGTTGTACATGTTTTTGAAATATCAACTCATACTTGCACGCTCAGTGCAAAACAGGCTTGAAGCATCTTTCTTATATAGGATGAAAACTTGGAAGAACAACTCTTCAAAGTGAACTCAATGGTGCTTTTTCAAAAGGCAACTGGACTGTTTTTCCCTAAGGAAGAAGATGTTTCACTTCTCATCCAAGAAGCTTCAACAGTTCTGGCAGGATAGTGGGGCGATGGAAGGATTAGTTCTGACAGGATGGGAGGGGAGTGGGAGGATTTTTTTGGCAGTCATCTGGTCATTAGCACTCTCTTGAGGTCTTGAGGCCACTTGGGGGGTTTTCTGTTGAGAGATGGCTGCCCAATGTTAACATAAATGACCTCTGTTAAGAGAGGCCATTAATGTTAACACTGAGCAGCCTTCTCTCAACAAAGGGGGAGGGATACGACACCACCTATCTCCTGTCTACAATGCAGCCCTTGCAGCAGTTCCAAGAAGATTGCACCCCCATTTGCACTCTGATACAGATGATCCTGAGGGCACAGATAAACCCCCAAGTGGCCTCAAGAGCTCTCAGGGAGAGTGCTAACGATTAGATAACTGCAAAGAAATATCATCCTTCCACCACCACCCCCATCCTGTCAGAACTAATCCTTCCATTGCCTCCATCATTCTGCCAGAACTGATGAAGCTTCTTGGATGAGAAATGAAATATCTTCTTCTTCCTTAGGAAAAAAACAGTCCAGTTGCCTTTGAAAAAGCACCTTTGAAACAACTATGACCTGGATGACTGAGAATCTCCACAGACATTCTTCAAAGTGAAATTTCTCATAGAAACATAATTCCTTGAAAAAATCAACACATTCCCTATCTCAAAGCGATGAAAAATTGTTGTTCATAATTTTCATCAACATTTAATGCCCTTATGCTACTTTAATTAAAAAACAATTAACTTTCTTTAATTAAGGAATTCTTTCATCACATGGTTGAATGGTTTAGTTTCCTTTCAGGATTGCCCACCTTTAGCAGGAATTTAGAATACTCAGATATAAATAACAGTTAAACAAATGATATCATAAGAATTTATTTAACATTTATTAGCTGGAGAAAAAGAATTGAAACAAGGTTGGTAATATGGTGTTTACTTAAATGGCCAAATATACTTTTCTGATTTTTTTTAAATGTGCTTTTAGAAGTAGATTTTTATTCAAAATGTTCATACTTTATATATTTATATATTTTATAATATATTATGAAAATGTTTATGGTTTCTCTTGTTTACAGTTCTTCCATTTTTAATGTTTTTATCTTTATAATCCACCCAAAGAACTAAAATTATTGGCGGGAGAGGAAAGAATAGAATATTTAGTCTCACTTATTATGAAACTGATTATAATAAGATATAGTGTTTATTATATTTATAATTACCTATTCAATGGGCACGCTACAAATTAAACATACAGGCTATAACCACAGAAGCTAACAATGTTATGATGTTGTATGAATGAATGAATGAATGAATGAATGAATGAATGAATGAATGAATGAATGAATGAATGTATGTGGGGGCAGCTACTCTTTTCTGCATAAGGAAACATTATCTACAAAGCTATTAAAGACATGAACAAGTATCTTTATTTTAATCTGGAGCCAAATGGGGAATCAATGAAACTTACAGAACGTTAATATTATACATCTACACCTGGATCTTGGATTGTGGACCAATGGTAACTCTTATCCTGTTTTAATCGTTCATATCAGTCATTATTTATGACTGCAAAGATTGAATAAACTATGAATATTTCCAACATACAAGGGTTTCAATCTTTTTGGGGTGGAGGGGGAACTCTCCCTACAAACAAAACAAACAAAAAATCTAACAAAGAGTCATGCTGTTTACTTCCAATCACATGGTTAATTAGGATATATAACTTGGACATTCAAAATTTGTTCTACCCACAAAGCAGTGGATGATGTCTCCAGAGCCTCCTCCATGTTTATCACAAATTTTCTACTGGGAAAGAATGATATAATTTTTAAATTAAATACATAAAAAACATTAACTTGATAAGTATAATTTAAGCATAGATTACTTAAAATCAAAGTTGTTATTCTGCCCCTATCACTTTGAGGAATGTTACTCCCAGTCTAGGTATTGTAATATTTAGAATTCTAATATGGCCCTTGGCAAAACGAAGCTTGCATACTTCTGCAATATAAATAAATAAACCAAACTACCACCCCAAAAAAATAGGTGACTGAAGCATCGCCCTACTGCTCTATGCAGATGACTCTGTGATCCTCTCCAGGACACCAGTAGGCCTTAAAAGAGCCTTGTGAGTCCTCATCCAGTATTGGAATTACGATAAACTGGACATAAATTACAAGAAAACCAATGTTATGGCTTTTGCAAAAAGGCCAAAACTCTACTCATGGTATCTTAATGGTCATAATATAGAGCAGGTAACCACCTTTAAGTATCTAGGGGTGGTCATCCATGCCACTGGCTCAAGAAAAGCCCATGGAGAATATGCAGCTGCCTCTGACCAAAGATCAGCAAACACCATCCTCAATTTTTTCCGCACAAAGGGAGGACACTATGTTCCAGCCACAATTAAGCTCTTTCTGGCCAAGTCGCTAGCATAGCTTCTCTACAGGACTCTCTTGCTCGGATTCTCAGCTTTGTGCTTCACACCATTGGGAAGAGTTCAATCCAAGTTTATTAGAGCAATTCTCCAGATGTAGCATTGTGTCTCAAATACACTTCTGCGCCTGGAGACAGGATTGATAAAAGTCGAAGCAAGAATCTGTATAGCTTCCTTAAATATCTGGCTAAAGCTTAATTTCTTTCCACAAGGCCTTGCTCCATTAATCCACCAAGACAAATTTCCTCATCATGTCCAACCTTGCCAAACTAGGCTTCTCTCCAGCCTCAAGCAAAACAAACCTTGCAACAAAGGGTAGAGGACATCGAGAGGCAAACGGACTTAGGGATAGCTCTGCTGTTTCTGGCTCCAGACCCTATTAGGTATGTTGTTACTCCTGCTAGTTATCTTAGCCAGTTAGAGTCAGCAAACCACTGGAAAGCATTTTCGCTCTCACAGTGCCATGCGCTCCCATCGGCCGTCTTGTAAGGCAAGTATAAAAAGATACCATTGACTGAAAGACTCTGCTCCTGTGGCTCAGACTGTTGGACACATACTCCTTCGATGTTCTTTCTATAGAGATATTAGAAAAAACCATATCCTCCCAATAATCGATAGGTATCCTGGCCGTTCTGACACTACTTATCTCCAGTGGCTGCTTAAGGACAAACAGGCTGTCATTACTGAGCAGGTGGCTAGATTCTGCACAGCAGCACTGGGGATTTGTCAGAAATATAAATAAGATAAATATATTTGAAAATATTATTTTTAGTTCTTTTGTAATAATTTCTTAATTTTATTACAAGTGTTCTTATTCATCATTAGATCATGCTCAGTGCATTTTTATATATGTATGTAAGTAGCCTACAATTGGATATTTTACTGTTTCTGGCCATATGGCTGTAATAAACTGATTTGGATACTTCTGCTATAAGGATACAACTACTTCTAAAGTATTTTGAGAATGGTAGGCCATCCTATCTTTGCGTTTTTCTTGGGAAGCTTAATTTTGAATTATGAATATGCATTCATTTGAAGTGGGATAGATAAAAATGCAACTAAATTAGAATTGGTTGATGGATTGATTGATTGATTGATTGATTGATTGTTGAAGTAACTCCAAATAATCCATAGATTTTCTCCCTTATGATCTTTCCCCATGCTGCACTCATCAATACTGTAATTGAATCCATTCACCTTGCAGGTGATCATCCTTTTTTTCTTCTTCCCTTCCAGTTTTCCTAGCATTAGAGCCTTTTCCAGACAGCTAGGTCTTCACATAATGTGTCAAAGTAAGATTACTTGAGCCTCATCATTTGAACTCTGGATTGATTTGTTTAATGACTCTTTGTTTGTTTTCTTGGCTGTCTATGGTATTCTCATATGTCTTCTTTAACACCAAAGTTCAAAAGTGTCAGTGCTCTTCCTATCCTCCTTCTTTAAAATCCAACTTTTATTCTCATAGATTATCACAGGGAATATTAAGATCTTTGTCACATCATCTGAATATTTTTTACTGGGATTAGAGTTAAACATGTGTAGATCTATTTTTTCTGCTAAAAAGAATTATTATTATATAGATATCCTTTTTAAGGGGTCTGTAATTATTAGGCTCCTTTTCAACTTAATGCTGAGCAATAAAACTAGATTTGCTGCTTTGTAAAGTGCATGCCAATATTCTTCTTTAACTTCCCTTCTACCATTCCTTTCTTGATTTCTTCAATACAATCTCCTTTCTCATTCATATCTATTTTATTCCTCAGTAAACTTGCAAGAAGCAAGCCATATATGTCCATATATTTCAATGGGCATCAACAATGTGAAGAGGCAGTATGTCTTGAATTAGCATTCTTCAGTTCTGGTTGATAAGAATTTAGTATCCTTTGACATGAGGATATTCATTAGAGCTATTTCCATTAACATCAATGAATTCCCTTAATCATATGAGACAGCTAATGTAGGAAGGAGATTTAAAAATCTACTGAAAGCCATTCCTCATTGTTGCTGAAGTATAGTTAGCATGAAAGATAAAGCAAAGCATTCTTAAGGACACATAAGCTGTGGCAAATGCTTTGAATGGATTGCGATTGTTATAGCCACTCAGATTAAGTTTACTGTCATTTGACCAAAATGATATAATCTCTGTCAGTGTTGCAAAAATTTCTTTTACTGCATGTAGAGTTTATCAAACTGAACTCTTTTATCTTAGTTCTAGCATTTTGCAATCATTTTGATCTTTATTTAAAGATTAAATAAAATCTATTTTATTGTTAGTAAAACAATACAAACAAAATCTTTTATTGAGATTTTCAGGTCTTTGACTATAACTTAAAAAAAATCTATTCCCTGAAAAAATAATAAACAATCCCCCAAAATATATTTGTTTGATATACATAACTTGCAAAGGATTTGCAAGTTGTCATGACAACCATTTTTTTTGTTTTTTTATATGAATAAAAGGTATACCATTTGAGAAATGGTGTCCAATTGTGCCACCCAAACAGATGCTGTGCTGTGTATGAAGCTAAATGAAATGTTTCCATTCTCATATGGTTTGCATGTAATCCTCCAAACGGAAAATAATCATCCATGTAATTTGAAGGATTCCTAAGTGAACAGGCCAACTTCCATCAATTTACCAAGTCTATCCATTTGTGCTACAATTAAATAAAAAATAACCAGTAACTTATTTTGCTTGAGGAGCAAATTAATCTACACTGATAACTTCCCAAAATATTTATGTTCATATTTTGATTATTCCTAAATATAATTCCTGTTTAATTTTTTCCTACCACATTTCAAACAACATTTAGAATTGTGATAATTACTTTTTCCCGCCAAAAAACATGAAGATCAATAGAAATTAGCAGTATGGATCTTACCTAGTAAAACATGCAACTTAGATATGGTGTTTGTTCACAACAACCTGTATTCTTAGATACATTTACAAGTTTTTTATACAAAGTAATTGCTGTTAAATTACCAATTGAACTAATGCATTAGACTTGGCTTAAGAAAACCACACTTGGCTTAAAAAAAAACTCATTACAACTAAGTGATACAGGTATAGAATATTTTTAAAACCCTACTAAAATGTTATAAATACACATTTATAGTGTATTTTTAGTGATTTTTGTAAAAAAAAAAAATCTAAGGACAGTGTCTCAAACATTGCCTACCTTAACACAAATAAAAAATGATGTAGCACTTTTAGTTTTTATGAAAATGAAGTACCTTCTGAGAGAAGCTAAAAGGTGGATATCTCAAACAAATTGCGATCAGAGATTGAATGTGATAAGATACATATAGTTGTGTACAATATGAGGCATTATATGCAGAAGTATAAGCCCATTATATTACAATACAGCCAGCCAGTTTGAGAAAGAAACATAATCAGAACCACAATATAGTTATGGATTTTTAAGTTGAAAACAGCCCCCAATAGTGCTCTAGGAAACATCATCACCACCATCATCATTATCATCATCATGACCATCCTGGAGACAGACAGAAATGGATATATGTATAAATAGATATGGATGTAAGTATAAACACATTCAGAGAAATAACTTTGTGATAATAACACCATCAGTGAGCAAGATACAACTTCTTAATCTTAAATTGTTTGAGAAATCACTGTAAAATGTGTAGAATTGTAATATTTATTTAGGTTAAACGTTTTAACATATTGTAACAAATGCTGTCTTTAACAGTAATGTACATTTTTTGTTTCTTCTGTTTGTCTGCCCAAAGAAGTATGATTGCATTTTCAAGAAGTTTTATTATCTTTTTAATAGAGGGCCAAATATAACATTATTTATATCTAATTATTAATGTTAGTTGTAGTAATAGTAGTATACTATATATTTACAGTTTGAAATATTACATCCTTCTGCTTTCGTTTTAAATGACAGCCACAATGACTGCCATCCACTGTATTTCATGATTTCAGCAATGCATTCAATCATTATTTTTAATCATAATTAAATTCAACAGCTTTCCCTGGAAGAAAATCTTATTAATCCAAATGTACTTATATATATATATAAGCTGCTGTAAGCGGCTAGAAAATTTGCACTTAAAAAAAATTCAAGGCAGAGAAAGTAAGTCTTCAACACAAAGACTGGATTAATTCCACTGTTAGGAACATCTGTCACAAAAGTGAACGATACAATCAATTGAAGTTTTGTCTCAAAAAATGTCTTCTATAAAAAAAAACTTGATAATTTGTACTGAGACAGTTGTGTTGCAGAGAGAAAGGGGTGATGCCTAAGCTTTTTCTGAACAAGCAAAGAAATAAATTTGTTCAGTAAAAAGGCCCCAAAGAAGTCATCTGGAAATGCCTGAACATTTCTGAAACAATCTGACAAGATAATGGTTTGGTATCTTTAAATGCTTGATACTTACAGTTACATTCCTGGGTAATGGATACTCTTGAGGCACAGCTGAGTCCAGTGAAAGGCCCCGTCGCGCCCAGTATTTGCTGGAAAACATCATCATTGCTGGCTGCATGGTGGGAACTGTACTGTTTTCCCTGTTCAGAGCAGAAGGAAACAGGCTTGCAATGCTGCCCGCAGGGAGCTGTCCAGCTGTTCAGCACTCTGAGGCTGAACAAGAAACGCTTCAAGTGCCTCTCACCTCCCCCAGCAAGAGTTTATATACGCCTCTTGAAGAACTGATGAAAGACTGATGAAGATCGTCACATGAAAGTAGCAGAGAAACACCCTTCTTTCTTGACTCCTCTTGTCTTCCCGTACAACAACTAGCACTTTGTTTGTTTCCTTTGAGTTGTACTATTTTTAAAAGTACTATACTTTTATCAGTAGACTTCAGAAAACGTTTAGCAGTTCTTTACAGAGAGCCATTTGAACACTTGCATGGCATTCCATTACGAAGATGGTTACTCAAAGTAAGATGGGCAGCTTGATATTTCAGTTAACAAGAAATGCATTTTACGTGTCACTTGAGTAAAGATTACATTTTTTAAAAGAATGAAGAGAAATTGGTACTTTTCCCAGGGGTGTTTTAATATTGTCAGAACCCTTCACACTATAATCAAATGAGTGTGTGATTACAGGATTAAAAGTATTATAAAGTTGTTTGATTGATTTACCATTCCTCATTTACCTACTTTGAATATAGAAATGAGGACATTAGACCAAAGGCATCCTTCTGTTACGTATTGGTGAAGTATCATATATAAAAATAAATTTTACCTAGTGCATAAATTCTAGTGTAGAGACTCTGCAAATATTTAAATATCATAGTTGTATTATCCAATACTATGTTAAACTACTGTATCCCAGGAAATAAGAATCCAATTACACAATTCTGCTTAGAGTCATGGATGTGTTCTTTAGCCAAATACAGGTGAGGTTAAATTCCCAAGAACTTTGGCACATGATTTCAGTAGACTTAAATGTAGGTTTCTAGAACTCAGTAGCAATTCAATACAGGACATGTACTATAATGATCAGTTCTTATAAATTCCCCCTCCTATATCTATTGAAGAGCTAATTTGGTTGCAGCAGGATGCATGTGGTTGCATCTACTGTAAATGATGGGAATACCTTCCTTAAAGAGTCTCTTCTGATTCTATCTGGCTATCTTAAGGTAGACAGGCTTTACGCATGTCATATATTTTTTAAATAAGTATTATCACTGGGGCTATTGTGCTACAATTATTCGGTTGTTTTCAACACAAAATCAGTTTGACTATTTTTATGACGACATTCAACATTGTTTTGATAATGAAGTTGTCATGTAAGATAAGTAAAAAAGAAAAAATCAGAAGTCCCACTATGTGCATAAATATCCTAATTATGCTTTCCAGATTTCTGCCATGTTGAATTGTGTGTGTGTGTGTGTATGAGAAGGAGGGGAGAATTATTCCATGTTAGCTTTGTGTTCATTTTGGAATCATGCCAACAGACAGCACAGAAAAAATATATATCCCGCAATTGTATTAACATGATAATGTAAAAGCCAAAGTTCTATGAGAGAACAAAAGGGGCAAGATAATCCAAAAATTATTTCCTGTAAGAAGGAAATGAAAGCCTAGAGATGCTGGGTCTTGCTTTCTTGCCATTTGCCAAATGGGGTATTTTGTTATTAACTGATAAAAGATAAGTATCCCAAATGAATTAAAGCCAAGAACTACAGAGATCTCACCTTCCGATATCTGTGTTAATAACTTGCCATTTCATCAGTTCTCTCACAACAATTTGCTTTATCTTTTGAGCAACTAAAAGCATGGGCATATTTCTTCACTCTCTGTTAAGTTCTTTTTCAGAATGTATATACAAGAAATTGAATCCTTTGTGGAGATAGATTGTATTTGCTAAATAATTGGGAATGACTTAATATTTCCTTTTCTTTTTCCTACAGCTACCCACCTACCTTTAATTATATTGGAAAAAGCAAGCCAGCTTTTCTATTGACAAAACATGGATTAGGGTGTCATTATGAAAAGGGGATTTCTAGATCCTGACAAATGTCATGAGGGTCACATTTGTCTTTTCAAGCTTATCATCAGAAAACCAAAATTCAACTGCTTATTTATGAATACAACCCCACTGATGCCTATAGGACAAGGAATTTAATTTCTTCCATTGCTAGCCTATATTCTCATATTTTATAACCAAAGTGTTATGCCATAAAAGAACTGAATACTTCTCATCAAACATTTGAAATTTAGGAACTCTTTCCTCAGTTTTCCCCTAAGTATGTCTTAATTAAAAATCTTTAAGTAAACTTTGAATTTTATTTCATAATATGTACAATACTCTTCAAATAGAAAAAATACATGAAATTGTATTTCACATTACTGTAAAACATCAACAGTCCACCCTAGGAAACTCCAGTTTTTGTTGTGTCACCAAAGGGAGTTTAGGCAGAAGCAAAGGAAGGAAATTAAAATGTCATATTTATTTTTATCTGTTTTCAAAATGTTTAGTCTAATATAAAGGCAATTTAGATTGGTTATTATTAAACAGTAATACTACTATTAAACAAAGATAAACATTATTAATTAAATGAGCAAGAAAACCTTGCTAAGAATATTGAGAACCTGAATATATTCAGACATTTATCCTTATTTAAAAAAACGATTTTCAAAAATAGTTAGGCTTGAACTGTATATTAAAATTTGGACAAAATTGCCTAAATTACCAAAAGGTTGTTTTAGTCAAAAATAGAGTTATCCTTTAATATTCATACATCTGAATGTATAAGTATGTATGTATAGGAAAGGTGTAAAAATGCCTTCCTGGGTTATGCAAAAATTAAGGATCAGGGACTTCACAAATGGAAATTTTCATTCCAAATCTACATTCAGTCCACACAAATACTTAGCGTTTTTGTAAACATTAGAAAAAGAACACAATCCTTTCATTTACAAAGTGTGTTATGGAAGTTGCCATCTTTAACTTGGAAATAGTATAGAAGAGTTATAACACTTCAATGATATCCAAAAACTAACCATGCCCAGGTGTTTTCAAAGTACAAGGAATAGATCCCTTTATTTCATGTCATTTACACTGCCTGATTCTCATTTCACTGAAGACAAAAAAATGCACTTTTATACAAATGTATTAAGGAATGTTACTGGAAAAACGGAAGGCTATTTTGGTAGAAGAAACTATAAAAATAATGTCATGTAAAGCTTTGATGTAGAAGTATTACAGTACATGATTTCTTTCCCAATTCATTAAAGCTTAATTAACACAAACTCAAAATATCAACCCAAGTGCCTGAAACAAAACAGTTGTAATAAACTGCCTGTTGAACAATAAAATCAATTACACAAGCATTAGTTTGTAGAGTCTGTGTGTATCACTTGTTGAATTCTTTCATTCCTTTTGTCGGCAGCAGCAAGCAAAGAAACATTTGGAGATGCTGATGCAAGGCAACTCATCCCATCAACAGCCTCATCTTCCCCAGCATCTGAATCTGGTGTTATCATAGCACTATTTTCTAATCCCAAAATTTCACAAATTGCTTGAGGTAATTCCTTTGAAGGAAAAAAAAGACAAAAGTTATTTTTGATTGTTGGGATGTTATTCCTCTCGAATTATACCCTGCTTTGAAACTATATCTCAGCCACAGATACCTGATTTCCTAATGCAGAACTAAATTAAATGAAATAAACATGACTTTTAAATGTAGGTATATGAAGTATTGAATCATACAACTTGTCATTTGATAGGAAAAAGTGAGTAGTAATTAGCTCTAAACAAGCAACAAAATACAATAGCCAGGAGTTACAATACTGCAACAGAACTTATTATTTTCCGAAGAAATGCTGCACATTAATATGGCTTACTGCTTTTCTTTAATCTTGTCTCAGGTGTGCATACAACCTTGATGTTAAAGAAAAAAGGAGGGGAAAATGTTCAATCTCAAGGAATTCCACACCCCATTACATTTTTCTAACAGAGGAAATGTAAAATCTGAAAGTAAAAATTATTTATTTGTTTAATTTTATTTTTCACATTTTTAAACTGATTATTTCTTCCTTCTATACTTTCAAAAAATGTTGTCCACCTTTTGAAGGATCAGTTGGAACAACCCATGATTTCTTCATAGAATGCTTATAAAATGCATTTCATTTTTTACCTTGCAATTCATCATCTGCATAGAAACAGCTTCTGCTTTGCAAAGTACATCATCCACATCCATTTTCATAGACAATTCATTGATATGCTAATATAAAATAAAGCAAAAAAGGTCAGTCTCAAATTTATATCTAAGTTTCAGAATATTAATACCTTCTTTAGCATCTTTTATTAAAAGTTCACCATTAGAATAATTTACTTTTAAAACTGAAGGAACATTTTAGATACACTGAGGATTTTAGATACACTGAGAATAATGTGGTATTCTTATTATTTATCCAAATTTTACTTTTAATTGGAAATATACAATCTAAATTCAGAGATATATTTTGGATAAAATATGGTACATAAAGTATACACCCTGATTGGATTTAAAATTCTTGACAAGGTTGTTTTAAGCTGGTCAGTTCTTTTTGCTAGGCCACAGCCAACAGCTGCCACCACCAATTAACTGCATACTGAGATTGGACAATATATGGATTGCCATTTTTCTGTGAACTAATACACTGGAATAGACTTTGAGTGTTTTGTTTGTATTATAACCATGGGTAACTTTATCTTCCATAGCTTAACTTTACTCAAGCAAGAACTTCCTATTTCACCCTGACACCTCTATCCTAGAGTAATGCACATAAGAAGCTTTTGTGGTTGCTTCAGAACAATAAAAAAAAACTCTACTACATGCTTTATAAAACAAATAACCATCATTCTGTACATGAATAATATGATTTATAATATTTCTTTTGATAATTTTGGTATCTGTTAATTCAACATTGAGCATCTTTCATCAAAGAATAACTATGGCTGACTACTTACATTCATTAATCCTCTCTCACTTCTTATTCTAGGATGAAATGGAATTCATTTTTTAAATCCAAAACAGAAAGGGTAGAAAAATAGTCTCAATTTAATTCAATGTAATAGATACCTTGAGTATTTCATTAAAGCCATAATGTTTCTCCATTATTTGTTGTTTTTCAGATTCCAGAATAGCACAGCATATAAGAAGGTGGAAATTCTGACAAGGCAAATCTGTCCACATCACCTGGTAAAACATTCAACTTGCTGATAAATAAAGAAAAGACTCTGGCCATTTTAGTAAAAGATAATAGACTTATTTTAGTAATCAAGATCTTCTTAGTAGTAATTTTTTTGTTAGTAAAACATTATTTGGTAGATGTTTTAGTTTTCTATAGTAATATTTTTAATAGTATTTATACATCAGTGATAGGAAATCTACAATGGATTCCAATTCTCTAAGCCAGTTTTCCAAACTGTGCTTTGTGCAACTCTATGGTTCTGTGAAAAGTTGATGGGCTACTACGAGAGATTATACCTCCGCACACAAAAGTAATTTAAACACTGCCATTTCCCCATCACTTAAGAGCTCTGGCTCTTGACTGGGATTCCAGGACTTTTTTTAATATATATATTTCATAGCATGGAAAATGTTTGAAAATCCCTGATCTAAACCATTTATGTGCACATAGACAACACAAATTATAGTGTCAGCAGAGTGCAAACCAGGGTTAGTAAAGTTATCTAGAAAAATGTAATAGAATATTTCATATTAATATATCAGTTAAAAATATATGAGATCAATGTACTGTATATACTGTAGTTTGTGTCCTGTTCTGAACATAGCTTTCAATAACACTGTATTTTTTCCTTAAATACAGAAGAAGGCTCTCCATCTACCAGAACCAATGAAATACCATTGTCATCATAAAAAGTATTCCTTTGGTATTGTCAATTAATATGAAACAAACAATTTTCAGTCTATAAATAACTATTTTTATAAACAACTTTCTTCTATTAAAAAGATTGTTTAATTATGGATGTCTCACCTCTCTACATTTTTAACACAATACAATTTATTCATATTTCTATCCATTTATTTTTTAAGTCACCATTTTGGTTGTTAAAAAATGAAGGTGAGGATTTTGTAGAGGATTGTTACATATTGCTCTGCAAAATCATAGTGGGTCAGAGTTACATTATGTCTTGTAAATGCTTATGATATTCAAATTGTCCATCAATATTCCAATCCCACCACACACTATTTCCATCACTTTGAGAGCTTTTGA
>NW_015386431.1:587701-597407 GCF_001527695.2 Protobothrops mucrosquamatus
AGACAGACAGACAGACAGACAGACAGACAGACAGACAGACAGACAGACAGACAGACAGACAGACAGACAGACAGACTCAGGTTATTCCAGAAAACATGATTCTTTCCAGCTTCTGTCCTTCAACTAGATAACAATGTTATGATTTCCATTTCATATGATTAAAAAAACTAAAATATTACTTCTCCAGGTTTTTTTGGGGGGAGGAGGGTTGGTTTTGAAAGTGTGTTGATCCAATGAAGGCATAAATCTTATTTTTTTCTTTACAAAGCTCCACAGTATCTGTATTTTGAGTGTCCTCTATGTAATTTTTCTATACTGTGTATGTTTTAGCTTATTCATTTTTAACAATAAAATTATTTTTCATATTAAATATGACATATAAAATATGAAGTCATGATCACCATTTTTAGAAAAAATATAAAGACAAACCCTTCTAACAGGATTGTTACCTTCTGGTGTGCAAAGTGGCAATAGGGATACAAAAGAATCTTCCATGTCAAAGATTTTGGCTTTTTCAATTTGTTTGTTTTTGCTGTTTGAATATATGTGAGAAAAGATAATGTTAAGGAGCAGAGGTTTGTAGATACTTAAAGCAACCAATTTTCCCCTTAAAATTCCAGATCCATACAAAAATGAATCCAAGTCCATCTGCTTTTTGAGATATTGATGTATCATGCTGGTGTGACTAAAAAACATTATGCACTGTTCATTAGATTTTCTTAAAACTGTATTCTGCGCTATTAAGAACTATTCAGTATGTTTTTAAAAACCTGTACATTCTAATTGAGCATCAAAAGTTAAATGTTGCCATAAAACACTAGTGTTCTTACCTCCCATAAGCGAAGAATATCTTGAAAATTAAATTCTCTTTTAAATCTTATTAGAAGCCATCGGAAACAAAAATAAAGATAGCCTGAATCTTGAGATTCTAAAGAAATGGGGGAAAATACATCCATAAATCCTCTTAGAAGGCTATTTTAACTTCACAATAAAAGACAACTGAAGAGAAATTCTTGGGTAAAATGATCAAGCTATGAACAAACATAATAATTTATATAATACTGCCATAACTGTTTTATTGTTAGTTCAGGACAAAAATCTAACCATTAATATCCAAAGTTATACCTAAAGTTATTTTAACTATAAATGCAAATGGAATAAAACACATAGACTGAAACAGTCATCTGAATCACATTTAACACTAGGGCATAAAGACTGCTTTTTAGGGTTAGAGATGTATGAACCAGGATGGCTTGCTCTACAAACCATGGTTAAAAACACTTGGGTCAAAATTATGCATAAAGAAGGTTATTATCTAAAAACCAAAGATTCTTAAAAACTAAGAAAATAACTGATGCAAGAAAATGGTGTAAAGAGTAACTATTTTTTTAAAAAAAATGTATACACACCCAAATAGTTGCAGAATCCACTATCTAATAGGCGAAGTAAAGTGCTCAGTTGAATTAACTGTGTCTTCATACCTTGCATTTGCTCTTCAAAATTTTGATGCTTGATGATAAAGAGTTAGAATATTTTATGTGAATACTCAGAAACCTATATGTATTTAAGTTTAAATTTAATTCTGGTTTTAATTGTTTGTTTTTTTATCACATTTATACTGCCACATCTCACAATAAAGCAACTCTATGTGGCTTACATAAAAACAGTAATAAAATCCAAATGTTAAAAACTATCTCCTTCATTTCCCCTTCAATCTTCCTTCCTTCCTTCCATCTCCATCTCCATCTCCAACCCTTCCCCTTTAATCTCTCCTTCCTTCCTTCCTTCCTTCCCCTTCAATCTCCTTACTTCTCCATCTCCTTCCTTTCCCCTTCAATCTTCCTTCCTTCTTTCCTTCCTTCCATCTCCATCTCCATCCCTTCCCCTTCAATCTCTCCTTCCTTCCTTCCATCTCCATCCTTTCCACTTCAATCTCTTTCTCCTTCCTTTCCCCTTCAATCTACTTCCTTCTCCATCTCCTTCCTTTCCCCTTCAATCTTCCTTCCTTCCTTCCCCTTCCCTCTCTCCCAACATTTTTGAGCAAGGAAGAGTAAGCTTCTCCAGTGAGCATTGCTATATTATTTTTGTGATTAATCACTATGCTTTAATTATGTTCAATTCGTAACAATGAAAATACACCCTGCATATCAGATATTTACATTACTATTAATAACAGTAGCAAAATTACAGTTATGAAGTAGCAACGAAAATAATTTTATGGTTGGGGGTCACCACAACATGAGGAACTGTATTAAAGGGTCACGGCATTAGGAAGGTTGAGAACCACTGTTTTAACTGGAAAAGTTGGGGGTCGTCTTATACAACCAGTCATCTTATACACCGGAAAATACGGTACATACATACATACATAGATGAAACCTACCCAAAGTTCATTTACCTACAGTATATGAATGAACGAACCTTGTATGGGTTTCACTCTTTTCAGCAGAAAGAACAGTTATAAAGGAAATCTCAAAATAAATTGTACCCTTCCTTCCTGTTACAGAAAGGAATTAATTAATCAAGCTACAGTTATACTAGTCATACTGCAGTATATCTTAGGTCAAAATCCTTGTGACCAAGCATTTAATGCATTACTATGTCCGATTTTAGATATTCTAAGCATTTTACTCTATTATTCAGCCACAGAGATCCAGAACAGCTTACAAATGTTTGGCAAAATCTAAGAACTGCCATCTACCAGTTTATAATGTAAATGACACCTGAGAAAATAGCTCAGTAGAGAAGAGAACAAAAAAATGAGGTAATAGTTCTTAGACTTAAATACAGATGTAACAATGATCAATTACAATGGAAGGTACAACCAGATTCAAGTTACTAATTGAAAAGTCATAAGACACAAATTATATGCACCGTCTCCTTTAAAAAGGCCATTTTTGCACTTTCACTATAAAGGTACAATTCAGATTATTCTATCTACTTCTGATTTCATATATTGCAGCAATTTTAACACTTTATGTCTGAATATACTACTAAGAAATATAATACAAAGAATCAGAGAAGGTGGCATAAGGAAATAATATTTCCCAGTCTTAATAGAACAATAATACAAAAGATGAAAATATTTACCATTTGATCCATGTACAATGCAAAGCACCAGAAAGCATCCACTTCATTCTCCATCACATATAAAATAGGTGAAAGTAAGTCACTCATTCCCTGAACATATCCTTAACAGAAAAGGAAAAATGAATTGTTGAACATTTCTCTTTTCTCAGATGATAAATTCTGGAACTAAGAACAAATACTTAGAAAAGATATCCATCTATACATACATACATGCATACATACATACATACATACCCATGTTTACCTGAAAATAAGACAGGGTCTTTTCTTTTTTTTTCTTTTTGGCCTCTAAAACAGGCACCAGGTCTTATTTTCGGGGAATGTCTTACTCATCTCCGGCACCGACAACCCCACACAGCAGGTCCACTTCTTCTAGCCAAAGGAGCAGCTTCATTCATTTTGCTGTCAGGCCGTTCAGGAAGGCCTATGCAGCCGAGTACCGAGCTATGGATTCAATCCATAGCTCAGTCCTTGGTTGCAGATGTCTTGCAGAACCAAGCTATGGATTGAATCCATAGCTGCACAGACCTTCTGGAAAGGCCTGTGACTGAGAAATGCAGGCCTGGCTGCAGAAGACGCCGCAGAAGAAGTGGGCCGGTGAGGAGAGGCCTGGCTACAAGTTAAGTGGGTGCGTGGTGCGTGGGGCAGCTCCACCCACCTACCCTTGCCCTAGCTTGATTTTTAAGTGTGTGCTTCACCCCAAAACTACGGCTTATTTTTGGGGTAGGCCTTACTTTCGGGGAAACACGGTAATACATACACACATAGACACACAGATAAACAGACACAAATAGAGATATAGAAATAAATACATTTTAAAAACTTACAGTACTTTTTAATAGATGTTATACAGTATTAAATGTATGCATAATAGTACTGGACCTCCTTCATGACAGGTTAAAATAGAAATATACTATAGATATATTCTGCATTTTAAGATGTTACCTAATACAATTTACTCTTTTTCTTATTTCTCTCTTAATTAAAACTTTAAGATTGAATACATCAGACTGTCTTTGATTAATTTCAAGAAATAATACTTCACAGGGTCAATAAAAGATAAAGCTTTACTTACCCAGATCAAAGTCATACATACAATAGGTCATCAAAATGTCATGAAGTAGTATCAATCCAGGATTATCTTGACCCTCATAAAATTTATTTGTTCTATCTGTTCTGTTTACATCCTTTTCTAGAAAAAAAGCATAGATTTAATGAATTTTTAAAACAGTCTGAAGACTATATCTTGAATTTCCATTTTTAACACTGTGCTGAACTTGAAATAGCTAGCAAAATAAAGGCATTAAAACAGCTTTTAAAAATATAGTATTTGAAATAAAAAAATATATCTGTCTCAAAATTATTTCTAATATAGGTAGTTCTTGAGTTAAAATTGAGCCTGGCAATTACAGCTGTAAGTTGTGACAGTCATAAGGTGGGTGACCATCATATGAACAGACTCTTTTTCACAGTGTTAAGCTAATACCACAGTCATTAAGTGAAACCACTATTCACCATGGGGCAGTTTTTACTGGAAACTGGAAGTAAACACCTATTTTCATCAAAACTATTGTAAATCAGTCACATGACTACAGGGCACTGCAAATATGTTAAATGTGACTCAAACTCTAGGTATATGGCGTTGCTTTATATTGAATGGTAATAAAATGATAAACAATCAAATTTAAATTTTGTTGGGGTTCAAATTGGATGTTCTGAAATTTTTTTTCTTCCTTTCAATCATGTCCAATTCTCAGAGACTGCCTAGACAAGTCCCTGCAGTTTTCTTGGCAAAGTTTTTCAGAAGTGGTTTGCCATTGCTTCCTTCTTTTTTTTTATAACGATATTTTATTAATTTTGTATAATCACAAATCCTTAATATTTTATCAGCAACATGTTGTCTGGATTCCAATATCTAGTTTACTAATACATGTTAAACTCCTTTCTCTCTACCTTGTTTTTCTAGCCATTGATAAAATGTATCCCATGTTCTAAAGCAGTGGTGGCGAACCTATGGCACACGTGCCAGAGGTGGCACACGGAGCCTTCTCTGTGGGCACGCGCCATTGCCCCAGCACACGTGGTCTCTAAGTTCACTGCCAGCCAGCTCGGAGCCACCATTGGGGCATTTCTGCACAGTCTAAAATTTTCCTGATTATCTCTTCCTCGCTGGTAATTCTTCATCTTTCCAATGTTGAGCAAATACAATTCTTGCTGCAGTTAATACATGTGACATTAAATATACACATTCTTTCTCATAATTTCCTGCAATTATACCTAACAGAAATAATTCTGGCTTAAAATCTACGTGGTTTTTTTGTCATTTTCTCTAACCATATACTGTATGTATTCTTGATCAAAATCTTTTAGTCTTAGGGCATGTCCACCAAAGATGATAATATGTACCTGGTTTTTGTCTACATTTCCAACAATTAGTAGACATATATTTAAACGTTTTTGCTAATCTCACAGGTAGTGCCATTTGTAAAACATATTATATAAGTTTACTTTGTAAGCCACCACCTTTGTTATTTTAGAATTTCTTTCCCAAAGTCTTTGCCAGTTTTCTAACTCGATGCTATGTCCGAAGTTTTTTACCCATGTTATCATTCTTTCTTTAACTTGTTCCTCATCCATCTTTAAACTTAGCATGTACTTATACAGTTTCTTAATCAATTTTTTATCTGATGCCAATAGTATCTGGTCAAATTCTGTCTGTTGTTTATAGAATCCAGATGTTTTAACATCTTTTTCATATCTCATTTGAATTTGCAGGTGTGGCCACCATGATAGATCAATGCCCTGTTCTTCTAGTTCTTGTCTAGTTCTTCTTTTTATAAGTCACAATTTGCTCATTGTTAACTAGGTTTGGGTGAACAAATGCTTCCATTGTTGAAAGCCATCCAGGTATTTTCATGTAGATTTTCGCTTTTACCATTTCTCATTCTAAAAGAAGTGCATTTCTTATAGTGGTTTTGAATGTATCTATGTATTTTATTCTTCCCACACCATAGGAAGGTATGCCATCCAAGTTGTAGGTCATGCCCTTCTAGGTATAGTAATCTTTTATGTCTAAGGGTTATCCATTCTTTCATCCATGTTAGTGCAGATGCTTGATAGTATAGGGCCCAATCTGGCAGCCCAAATCCTCCATTTTCTTTCGTTTCCTGTTGCATTTTCATTCTAATTCTGGCTTTTTTCCCTTGCCAAATAAATTTCAAGATCAATGTATTTAGTTCATCCAAAAAAAAATTTCCCCAATTTTATAGATATTGTTTGAAATAAGAAGAGTAATTTTGGTAAGATATTCATTTTCACAGTTGCTATTCTCCCTAACATTGAGAGTTGTAAGTTTTTCCATTTATCCAGGTCTAGTTTTATTTGTTTTAATAGTTTTGCGTAGTTGTCTTCTTTTATTATTGCACATCTTGCCATTAAGTATATTCCCAGGTATTTAACTTTCTTAACTAGTTGAAGATCTGTTTTTTCTGACTATTGATTTTTTTGTTTATCTGTAAGGTTTTTGTTTATCACTTTGGACTTTTCTCTATTTATTTTCAGTCCTGCCACTTCTCCAAATTCTTCTACCTTTTTCAGAAGTTTGGGGCTCTTCTAATATGAAAACCAAGTCATCCACAAATGCTTGTAGTTTATATTTTTCATCTTTTATCTTTGTTCCTTTAATTTCTGAGTCTTGCCTAATATTTCTATTTAAAACTTCCAATGTTAATATAAATAATAATGGGGATAATGGACATCCTTGTCTTGTGCCTTTTTAATGTTTAAATTTTCTGTAAAATCTCCATTTATGACTATTTTAGCTATTTGTCTATGATAGATTGTTTTAATTGTATTTATAAAGTTTTCTCCAAAATCCATTTCAATTAGTTATTGAATCATGAATTGCTAGTTTACGTTATCAAAAGCCTTCTGTGCATCTAGGAATATTAGTGCCATCTGCTTCCCTGGGTGCATTTCATAGTATTCCAAGGTGTCTAAAATCATTCTTAATTTGTTTTTTATTTGTCTCTTAGGTAAAAATCTATTTTGGTCTATGTGTATAAATTCAATCAGAATCTCTTTAATCTTTATGCTATTATTGAAGCAAAAATTTTATAATCCACATTTAATAGAGATATTGGTCTATAATTTTTTTATCTATGTCAAGTCTGTGTCTTCTTTGGGTATTAAAGTAATATTAGGTTCTGTCCAAGTATTTTGGTATTTTAGTCTCTAAAAGTACTTCATTACATAGTTCTTTCATTAATGGGCTTAATGTATCTTGTAGGCATTTATAAAACTCTGCAGGTAGCCCGTCTGGACCCAGGGTCTTATCATTTTTTTGCCTTTTTATGACCTCCATTACCTCCATCATTGATATTTTTTCATTTATCATATTTTGGATATTCTCTGAGATTTTTGGTAAGTCAGCTTTTTTATGTATTGCTTTATTTTTTCTTGCAAAATTTCTTCTGTGTCGTAAAGTGTCTCGCAAAAGCCTTTGATTTTTTTGATTATAGTCATTTTGGAATTGTAAATCACCTTTTGAATCTTGCAGTTTGTTTATCAATTTTTTATCTCTTTCTTTTTTCAATTTGTATGCTAACCACCTATCCGGTTTATTAGCGTTTTCAAAAAAGTTTTGTTTTGCCCTTTTAATTTGTTGTGCCATTTTTTCAGCCTCTGCTAGGTTTAATTTATGTTTTATTATTTCCATTTGCTTTTTAAGAGTTTTCTTTTGTGGATCTCTTTGTAGTTCCAATTCCAATTTTATAAATTCCTCCTTTAACTTCGTTTGTTGTTGCATTTTTTCTTTATTTTTTTCACCATGTAAAAGTTATAGCCAAACTTCTAAAGTATGCTTTAGCTGTATCTCACACATTTTGAAGAGATATCTCTTCTTTTTTGTTTATTTTAAAGAAAAATGTTGCTATTTGTATAAATTATTTCTCTTTCAGATTGATTCAGAGACCATCTTAGTTTTTTCTTAGCTCCTCTCCAAGTCATCTTTATCGGATTATGGTCTGCCCATATGTTGGTTTCTATCTCAATCTCCTGTATAATCGTGCTTAATTCAGGGGATATCCATATCATGTCAATTCTAGACCATGATTTGTGCCTGTTTGAGTAAAATGTATATTGTGATTTTGGGGGGTTCTTTTCTCTCCATATATCCTGTATACAGATTTCTTCTGCCATTTTAAAGAAAATCTTAGGTAGTGTATTCCTTATTTTTTTCCCTGTTTCGCTACTTCTGTAGTCCAGCTTTCCATCTATTATTGCATTAAAGTCTCCCATTAAACAAATGTTTTGATATTCCAATTCCACTATTTTTTGTGTAATTTTTGATAAAACTCTTCTTGTTTGTTATTAGAAGCATATATTGCTACCATCAATATCTGTTTTTGATTTATCATTATTTCCACCATTAATATTCTTGCCTCTTCATCTGCATAGATTTGTTTGGGGTTCACTGTCTCTTTGATATATAAAGCTATTCCTCTTTTCTTTTGTTGTGCTAATGTAAAGTGAAGTTTCCCAATTTTTGGTTGTTCTAACAGTTTGTAATGTTGTCTTTTAATATGTGTTTCTTGGAGACAGACTATATCCATTTTTAATTTTCGTAGTCGTGTAAAGATTTTTTTCCTTTTTGCGGGGGAGTTCAATCCATTTATATTCATTGAAAGAATCCCATTTTCCTTCTCCATCTTCTTCAGTTATATTTAGGTTTTATTCTCCTAGTTGTTCTTATCTGTCTTTGTTCTCTTGCTTTTGCCCTTTCTTCTATGTTTGTGTTTTCTGTTTCTTCTTCTTCCCTTGGTTTGGCTAATCCTTCTATTGCTATGTCTTCCTGTTTTTTTGCTTCTCTCTGCATAAAATTCCAGACTTTCCCCTTCCCAAAAAGCTTTGTATCTCTCATAAAATTCCATTGCCTTCAGTGCAGTGTCCAATCTGTATCTTTTCATGTCCCTATTAATTAAAATCCCTTCCGGAATCAGCCATTTGATGTTCACTCGTTTTTCAATTAGTTTTCTGGTCAGGAATTGGTATTCTCTTCTTGAATCTCTTATCCTTCTGGGGATCTGCTTCAGTACTACAATTTCCTTTTCTTTATAATGCAGAGGATCATCTCTTACTCTTCTCAATATCTCTTATAGATCTTCTGATGTATCTAACATGTACTTCTCTGGGACTTTATTTCTCCTCGCATAGCTTGAATTGACTTGAAATATCTGGTCTATCTCTCCTCCTTCCATTTCCTGTTTCCCAATTTCCAGTGCTTCAGCCAATAACTCTGTCATTAAATACGCGAGATCCCCTTCTTTGTCCTCCATTACATTTTGAAATCTTAAAAAATAAGAAGCCTTTTCCATTTCCAAAACTGCCATTGAGTCTTCCATTTCTCTATTTGCCTGCATCAGCCTCTGATTTTCATCTTTTATTTCTTCCATCTTCTGATCAGTCTCTATTGACCTGTCTTCTATTTTTCTGAATTCTTTGTTCATTCTTTGTAACCATCTGTCAGAAGCTTTCTAGTTGAGAGTTTATGTTATGAATTTCTTGATTCATTTTCTCAAAGTTGTCTTTTGTCTCATGTTTTTTCCTTATATCTTCT
>NW_015386431.1:599384-622652 GCF_001527695.2 Protobothrops mucrosquamatus
TTTTAAGGGTTGTAGCATTACAGCTGACAATGACTTATAATAAATTGCTGACTGTCCGCTACCTGTAGCAGGTAGCGGACAGTCAGCTGAAATTAATCTCTGATACACAGGGCTTGCAGAGATGGAGGACGGGGTTGTAGGTGTTTTCTTGCCAGTTTTAGCTAAATTTGGAACACTCATTTTTAATTCCACCCCCTAAAATTTTTATCAACTCTAATACTTTTCCCAAATGTCCACCTTATACCAAACCATTAATCTTGTATTCAATACCAGAATATATCATTTAAATTTGTCTTAAATAACTCTCATAGTTCTTATCTATAGTCTCTATAGTCCAATAAACTCCCTGAAAAAAAGGGAGAACAAAGAAGAAGAGAAAAAAAAATTGTAATCCAATTCTGTTTGTGGGGCTCACTTCCAGAGTAGTTGTCCAAAATCCAAGATTATCGTTCAGTGAAAATTTATAATCTGCAAGGTCCTACTATTCAAAATTAATACTCCATAGAGCCTTCTTCAAAGAAAATCACCAACAGTTAAGTTTCCACTGTCCTTAAGTAGTTTTGAGACTAAAAGTTTATAATCCAATAGGCTCCCCAGACAACAAGAAAAAGAGAAAAAACAAAAACAAAAGGGAAAAGACAAAAAAAGAAAAAGAAAAAATGAGGGGAAAAAATTATAATCCACTTCTATCTTCTGACTCCAGCTCTAACCAATTGTCCCAAAATCCAAAGATGCTAATCTGCCAAAATTACAATCCAAATTGTCTTAGAGTAGATAGTTCCTTGCCATTCAGTCTGTCTCTAAATAGTTTATAAAATTACAGGTCAAACAATATTTCTAATCCAAGGAAGCCAGATGGCTTCAAAATAGTTTGTAGTTTTAGTTGTAATCCGTCCTGCTGAAAAGACAACCCAAACAGTTTTTCTCTTTTTCCATCTGCAATCTACCACGTTATGAAGTTCAGAAACATCAAAGGGTTTAGTCTGTTATTTATGTCTGGGCATCCGGCCAAGTTCCCTCACTCCAGACAAAATATAGATACAGCTTGGTATAGTTCTTTTTTTTTTTGCATGTCATTAGGTATCTGTTTTGTAATTTTTCAACCAAAAAGATTTTTCCCCCTTAAGTTTTGCTCCGATACTCTCCAAGAAAGGCAAAAAAAAATACCATTTTTTCTCCGGAGGTCCAGCCAGTCTTTCTCCTGTCAGTTCTGAGGGCTTCCTTGGATCAAGTGGGTTGACCACCGTCTCCCTGCGATATACAAGGGTCCCCTCTTGTTTTGTCGCCTCTCCGGGGCGACTTCAGGCCCTTTTCGGGTCTCCGGCAGGAAGAAATCGGGTGCGGGAGGCAGAGCCCTGCTTCCCTGCATCCGTCTTACCACGACGTCAAAACCGGAAGTCACCATTGCTTCCTTCTTAAGGGTGAAGTTACTGGTCCTAGCTTACCCAGCTGGCTTTATGCCTAAAACAGAATTATAACTCATGGTCCCATGGGTTCTAGCCTATGACTTAAGCATTACACCAAAGTGACTCTTATTCTGATATCAGATGATATCAGTGGGAAACTTTCTCGTATCATGTAGCTTAATTATTGCTATGCTGAGTGTTTATATACTTTGCTGCTATTGAATATGCCATATAATTTACATCATCATAATCTGATTTTCATGGCAACCTACTGCAAAAAAAGCGTTATCTTTATGCAAATGTTTGCATAATATTGGTTCCACCTGAAATAAGATTTCACAGGGTTGCATAGTCCAGGTCCCATCACTCAAGCAGTGTCATCTTGCAGGACCCAGGAGACATGCCTTTTCTGTCTCAGTGCCTGTCTTTTGGAACGAAATTCCCCCTGAGATCCAGATGACTTTGGACCCACTTGCCTTGTTTGAAAGGCTTTAAAGACCTGACTCTTCCCCTAGACAATGGATCAGGAGATTTTGTGAATTTCAATTGCTTGAATGTATAAATTTGTCCTCAGTGCAATATATTTATAATTTTTGGTTTATTACCGGTATTGTAATTTTTCATTATTTGCTAGCCACTATGATTACATGACAAAAGGAAACCATATAAATTAATTAAATAAACAAGCAAGCAGAAGAGCCTCTTATAGAGCCTTTAAAATGTCTGCATTTTCTAAAAATCATATGATATTGTTTTATATTCCAGACCAAAAAAAATCTCAGTTTAATTTAGCATATTGAAATAACTGTGATAAAAAATGCATGAATGGACTGGGAAGACCATTACATTGTTACTTTATATAGTGCATCTCCTTAGGAAGCTACCTCTTTACATATGAAGAGAAAAAGGAAAAGAATAAAACAACTCAGATGAACTGAAATAATCTTTTAAAAATATACACTTTTCATCCCTATAGTAGGAAAAAACATTTATCTTTAATATTTATATTGTATGGAATTTTATACTTCTAAAAATTACCAATAAGACTTCTGTAATCCCTCAGTCTAGTGTTTCTTTTTTCTTGTTCTTCACTGACAGATTTCCACTGAAGCTTCATCCTGAAATACTCATCTCTGAAGAATTACAAAAATCAGAAATTATGATAAAGATATTGTGTAATTTGAAATATGGAGCATTAAAAACAAAGAAAGCTAGTTCACATTTTTCATTTGTAACTATCAGTAATTGGTAGTTACTACTTCTATCAGAATAATATTTATATTTTTATGACTTTTGCATAGTCTTTAAATTATATAACTTCTTTTAAGAACACAAAATATAACTTCTCAATCTAGGGTGATAATACTAAATGCTGTCCTCCAAACACACGAGAGATATCCTGATTCTAAAGCCTGGTTGCACATATTTAGTGAAGGAATGGACAATGGATCCACTTCTCCTTTTGAGGGCTAAGAGATATCATAAAAAATACAATAGAACTTCGACAGCAAACCAGCAAACAATAAACACATGCATTACTGCCAAGATAATTGGCAAAATAAAATCAGTGTGCAAATCTTCAACTTCACATACCCCCAAGTCTCAGTACAACCACTCATAATGTCATTAGCCAGCTAACTTTAGCCATTTTCCCCAATCCCGCAGAAAGACATGACATCCAGCCACCACAATTTTGCTGCTTTCTGTTTAAACGTGTTACTGCCATGTCACTGTTTTAATATATCATGCTTACGTTTTCCTTTTCTGCATACTTGTCCTCTCATCCCTGGTAGTATTCCACGAATAGTAACCCAACAGGAATTTCCACACTTCCTTCCTCAAAGCATGACAAAGCCCCTTGGAAGAAAAAAAAAGTAAAGGTAAAACTGGACCCTTTATATGTAAAACATGAAGACCAGGAACAAACCAAGTCATTCTATAAGGGTAGCACTACCATCCTTAATTGCTTCTTACAATTTCTCTGGATTTTTTGCTCAAAGTCCTTTGTTTCATTGATTGTAAGGTAGTCAAGGTGATTCTCATAGTCTCATAAGTAGGCTAATTTTCTATCTTGTTAATAATATTACTCATTTTGGTTTCCCAGACTTAATTTTGCAAAACTCTTTACTAATAAAAAATTAATGGTCTGTCCTTCCAACATTTGGTTTCCATATTATCTCTCTCTGTCGCCTACCTCTTTGTTTTTCCTTGGCTTGTATCATCACTTTTTAGAGAATCCTCTATAACCGTGGTGGCGAACCTGTGGCACGCAGAGCCCTCTCTGTGGGCACACGCGCCATCGCCCCAGTCCTAGACCTTCAGCTGGGTTTTATAAAACCTTTTTGCTTTAGGCCTCTGCTGCCGTGTGCAAAAAAAAAAAAGGTTCAATCAATCAATCAATTTCAACTTCTTGCGGGGGAAAAAAAGATCTCGCAAAGTTGGAATTGATTGAACTTTTTAGTCCCACGCAGTCTGCCGTTACCACCACAGCTAGGCCCACCCAATGGGCCACACCTACCCAATAGGCCATCCAGCACCCGATGATACATAAGTGGGTTTTGGGTTGCAGTTTGGGCGCTCGGTCTCTAAAAGGTTCGCCATCACTGCTCTATAAGTAATATTGGAGCTGTGGTGACACAGTGGTTAGAATGCAGTAATGCAGGCTAATTCTTCTGACTACCAACTGCCAGCAGTTCGGCAGTTTGAGTCTTACTGGTTCAAGGTTCACTCAGCCTTCAATCCTTCCAAGGTCAGTAAAATGAGGACCCAGATTATTGGGGGGAATATGCTGACTCTGTAAACTGCTTAGAGAGAGCTGTAAAGCACTGTGAAGTGATACATAAGTCTAAGTGTTATTGCTATTGCTATTACTTCCTACAGTTGATACAGTTATCAAACCATTTCATTTCAATGATTTAAAATTTATTTAAAAATTATTGTGAAGTACAGTAACAAAGGAAGTTTTGTTTTTGCTTTGAAAGATTTAGGCAGCTGTTCAAGTGGTATGGAGATAGACGAATAACTGTTGTCAATTGTTTATGTCCCATCTTTTACTGATATTTCATCTCTATATTTCAGAGCACATTCCCTCCCCAATATATCTTTTGTATGAATGATAAAATGAATACAACTTAACTCTTTATATAAAAATGTAGATTTGGAAAAAAAAGTTAAACATTAATGGAGTCATTGTGCCCTTATTATGACAAAAATAGTGAGATTGCAGCATTGGAAACTTAAATGTATGGCCTTTTCACATAATAGACCAGTGATGGCGAACCTTTTAGAGACCAAGTGCCCAAAACCCACCACACCACCCCCATCCCTACTCCGCCCTGCCCGCTGGGCCACCCACCATCTCCACGGCCCATCACAGATCACCCAGGCAGCCCAGCAGCACCATGGTGGCCACGCCCTCCACCTGTGCCCCGGAGCATCATCTGTGTGCGATGGGGCGCAAGGGCGGAGTCTTGTCCCCGCTGCCCGGCTACCATGTCCTTGGCTGCGCAGCTTCGCGTGGGCTGCACCCAGGGGCGACTCTTCTCCAGGGGGGTTGCTGGTGAGGAGGGGGCCATGGGAGGCGGGGCTGGGATGACGGTGCGTGTGCCCACAGAGAGGGCTCTGAGTGCCGCCTCTGGCACATGTGCCATAGGTTCACCACCACTGTAATAGACTGAGGACCTGATCGCACTTGCCACTTATGAGCAAATTGACTTCAGACGTAGACTTTGAATGGACAAATATAATGAAATATAGGATTCATTTATACAAAGTACATTAGATTAAAAAATATAATTGTATAAATGTATTAGAAATATATATATAAACTTGAATAATTGCATCAGACGAGGAGCATGCTGGTTCATAAGGTTAGACTGCTGGGCTAATTGGTAGGCTTGCATTCAAGACCCCTTCCTGCCATGGGGTGGGTGAGCTCCCATCACACCATCCAGCTCCTGCCGACCCAGCAGTTTGAAAGCAGGAAACCATGAGTAGATAAAAGGGTACCACTTTGGTGGGCAATTTAATGGGGACACAAAAGGAACCCTGAACTGGGTGTCCCCCAGGCAATGGTGATATCACCGGTAACTCCTTTCACCCTAGAAGCACTTTGGCACTTCCAACTCAGAAGTAGTAATATTGCATTAGACAACTGTTTGTAGAATTGCAATTATTTACTGTTAAAATGATGTATTACTACTTTATGTGTAGCACTTTATGTGTTTTACTTTTTTTGACAATGTATGCATTTTCATCTTTGCAGTTTTTTCTAGTTTTTTGGTCACTATTTTAAAAACAATTAAAAGTAGATAACTGAAGATATTACCCCTCTGAATATCATTTGTTTCATAGCGTTTACATTCAATATTCTTCCTTCAGAATCCATATTCTTAGTCCATTCTTCAATTGATACTGGTTGCTTTCTATGAACTTCAAGTCGTTTTCCTAAATCAATCTAAAACATGCATCAAAAATCTATTACATTATTGCCAAGACATTAATTTTCAAACCACCAGATGGATATCTTGTTACCATCTAAAATTCCAAGAACTTAAAACTCACTCGTGTAATGACTTCAAATCCTGGTTCTTCTTGTTGATTTATTTTTAGTCCTGGAATAGCATCACTAATGAAATCTGCCATTTCTGATGGAGGCCGCTGCTCATTTAGTGAGTCATTTCCTCGTAAGCTATCAAAAATATAGTTTGTCACTTTGGAAAATCTTCCCATTGTTGTTGTGTAAGGATCCTTTTTCAATTTCTAAGAAAAACAAAGATAAAGTTTATTTGGATAGATGCATGAACATATGAAGAAATTGGGAGGTACTATGATGAAGACAAAATTCATCACAATAATATTACATTAAAAAAGACTATGTGTGTTTTTTTAATGAAACAGAATTAAGAAGCATAACTTGAATACTTGACCTAGAATTTGCAACTGGTGCAGAATTTTGCAGATAGGATGCTGTGTATCATGGGCTAGGCACATTACATCAGCAATAATGCTGGCTACCTATTAGCTACATAGCCAGTTTCAATATCTTACCACTGACACACAAAACCTAAAACAATCTGGATTTAAGTTTCCTAATAGATCAACTTCTCCATTATAGACCTACACAATCCATAAAATAAGAAAGCATTCATTTTTATGTAGGGTTCCGCCCTGAAAACTGGCTATCTTTGAGGTGGTAGCCTCTCTTTGGAGTGCTGCCCCTTCTTTTCCCCATCCCAATTCCCAGATTACTCAGGAAAGGACAGCTGTTAGATTTCCTTCCCTAGATGAGTGCTGAGTGAGTATTAGAAGCAGACAACCTGCCATATTATGGAGAGGTTTGGGGGAGGTTTTCCCTTGACTTCTTTAATGGTGTTTGTCAATATCCAGATATCAAGACAATGGTAGAGAGATACTGGGCATTACTTAGTCTATCTAGAAGATCTTCTATACCAGGCATCAAATAGCTGTTGAATTAGTGTATAAAGGGACTTGTTGCATAACAAACCTGCGCACATTGTTTGGTTTTGATGCCAACACAATAGGGGAATACCATTCAATTTGAGATGGTTCAATTACTCCCAGTTTCAACATTTTATCCATCTCTTTTTCTAATACTTTCTAGAGTCTCTCTGCAACAAATGTTGTCTCTATCAGACTGGTTCGACATCCCAGTATCAATGATATGCTCCACTGACATGGTACATTGTAATTTGGAAAATGTAATTTGGAAAATTTGAATCAGATTTTAGATATTCTTTTTGTGATGACAGATATTGATTGGGCTGCAATTCTTGATTACTGGTACTGTCCAAACCTTCATATTTCTTTTCCATGACCTCTCAGTTATTCTTACTCCAGATAAGAAAGCCAGGATTGTCTTTTATGTAACTTTTTACTTAATATTTTCCATTGTCCAGATAAATTTGAATCACTACATATTCAACCACATTTTTAGAGGATTCAGTCCAGTTATTCCATTTTTCTTTCATTATATCCATACACTATTGTAAAAGAAATAAATCCTGCTAAAGTATGCAGTTCTTCCCTGTACACAAACATGAGATGTGGCAACCAGGTTTTGAAATGATGGGATGCCATCCTGCATATATTTCTTAACATCTTGAGAGTCTGAATCATCATAATAATAGAGATAGGACTTTAGGGATATTTTAGGAGGCTTGACTGACTTCCCTGATCTGTCAAGATAATGAGTATTATGCCATTCTATTTAATTCATCTGCTGTTTTGTTGAAGGCAGAAGACCCTGTTATATTTATCTGGGTGGGTGGATTGGTGGGTGGGTAGGTAGATAGGTAGGTAGGTGAAAGAGAGGCAGAGCATATGCCCTCAAAACCTTTCCTATTAGAATCTAGCCATCCAATCTTCAATTGGACATTTACATGATACTGTCACTTATTCAAACTATAAAAATCTCTCTATATCCTTATTTTATAGCGTTCCTCATCAATTTATAGATTTTTATATTCTCAACACAAAATCCTTCTCTCCTCTACTAGATACTTCTAAAGTGACTAAAGATACCTCCCCAGTGACTCCTGATTTCTGAAAAGGAAAATGAGCTCTATGCATGTCCCTTTAGACTTTTTTCTCTTTCCTTTCTTATTCTGGGTGACTTCCAGTTAGGATCTCTCTCCACTGCCTTTCTTCCTCTTCTCATCTTAGAAGATATGCATGCTTCTCTTGTTGCTGATGCAGCATACTTCTCATAACATTTACCCATGGCTCTGCTCACTTGACTTAGCTTTCACCTTCAGTGTCAGAAATTTCCAGTGGAGGATCTGAAACCATTTGGTCTTCAGCAGATGTCTTTGCTTTGTATTGCTCTGCTTGTCAGCACTGCTCTACAGATGCGTTTCCATCTCCAGAATAGCAACTGTATAAAAATATTTTGTATGGTCTTTTCTCTTCATTCTGGCTACTACTTGGTTTCCTTGCATTATACTCCAAGCTTATTCATATATGTCAGTCAACTCATTCTTTCCAGATTTCAGGGGTTCTTTTGTCTATGACTGTATGCATATTAGGCTCAATAAAGGCTTTTTATAAAATGTAATAAAGTTGCAAGCTTTCTCTTACTGCAAGATTTTGGTCTCTCCCACTCCACCCCCATTCCTGTTTATTTCAAGAAACAGCTATTTTAATATATTAAATCTTACATTTAATCTTTACCATAAATAATACACTATACTAACCTGTATTAGGCCACATGTTGGTTCATCAAGGAGATTTTCAAAGGACTGTGAAATACTCTGATAATTCACAAGAACCCTTTTATCCTGTTCAGATCTGAGAGGGGGGAAAAAAGTATATTTTTCTACACTTCCTTCTATAATTCTGTTTCCTACTTTGGGATAAGCTAAGAATAACTATAAAACTTGCATTTGAAAAAAAAACAGCAGCTACAGATTATAAAGTGATCATATAATACTTTAAATAGATATGCATTTATTTTCTATGCAAACATTACATTACTGATGATGAAGTTGAAAGTACTTGATTGTTACTTTGAGATTTAAATTCACTACTGCCAGTTTCTGAGACAAAAAAAAACTAGTATTTTTAATATCCATGAGGGAAAAAACTATCACCTATTCTGTTATTAAAGCCTAAAATTTTTAATAAATGTTATCACTCTTCAATACTAACGTGAGTGGATGCATCTATGACAGAGGATATGAAATTCAACAGAAGATTGTATCTTGGCCTTCTGAAAATAGGATGTTAATAAACAAAACTGTGGTTTGCTAACATGGCACAAGAATCAAAAGCTGTACTGACTCATGTATAGCTAATCTACCAAAATGAAAAACCCTTAAGATACCTGCATTTTAATTAAATATGTCTTCAATAAGGTTTACCATAAATTAGAATTATTAACTTGCTCAAAGCAATTATTTACATTAATGCTACTATGGACATATGGACTGCTCCAGCATCATTAACTTAATCTCCCCACCCAATATTTATTTTTTTCTCATTGATTTAAAATTTTAATTTGGAACCAATGATTAATAAAGAAGTCGACTTGGTCAATCAGAGTAATGCATCATATTCAAAGCTCTATAGGGATAAAGTAAAGAAAGAACAATGTTATCTAGCTTTTCTTGTTTTTCTTTTAAAATGAATCACTCTCATTGGAAGTGGCAGGAGGGAACACAAATACCGTACTCAATTATGGATAGTCAGTGGCTGATTTTAAGCTTCTGCAGAGTCAGATATGGATTCACAGCTCACTCCATCCAACAATCAACACCCCACTACTTCTATTGCTGCATTCTAATTCATGCTTTAGAAATCTTTACACTGTCACTCCCGATAAAACAAGAAAAGCTAGAGAACATCGTTCTTTCTTTACTTTATCTCTATAGAGCTTTGAATATGATGCATTGCTGTGATTGACCAAGTCAACTTCTTTATTAATCAATGGTTCTAAATTAAAATTTTAAATCAATGAGAAAAAAATAAATATTTGGGGGAGGGGGCAGGTTAAGTTAATGATACTGGAGCAGTCCATATATCAATAGTAGCATTAATGCAAATAACTGCTCTGAGCAAGTTAAGTAATTCTCATTTATGAAGATTGAAGATGGAACACTGAAGATTTCTCAGTGTCAAAAGAAACTAGCCACCTATTGTCTAATACTCATCTATAATAAAATCACTTTTATTTTCAAGTTCAATTTTTCCATAAGGAGTTAAATAGACATGAAACTAGATATAAGCAAACATTTCATCTTTGCAAACAGGCTATTCCAAGGAACTCTGAAATGTCTTGTCATTTACCTGAATAATATCAAATCAGTTATAGTCTAGAGGCTTTCTACAATTAAGTCCTTTAGAATATGAAGTTGTTCATATTACTACATACATACAAATAAAAAAATTAAAAAAGTTTGCCCTGGAGCAAGGAAATAGCTAAAGTGGAGAGTCTCTTGGGAGACACAGAGAAGACTGCTTAAAAGTCTATTATTATTTTTTTGCAAATTGCATTTTAGATAATTTGTTAATTTGGGCATATCCTGGGGCCAATGAAGCAATTTGTAATTGCTTGCTTGTGAGGTAAGAATCAAGTTTGGGACTGCTATTACTGAAACAACAGTGTATCTATTTTTTGTGGAGGTAATGACTTATTCAAAATTGTAAAAAGGAGTAATTGGGTTAAACAATTTAAGAACCAGTGCTCTATATTACTAATCTTAAAAAGAATTACCAAAAGTTTCATTGTATCATTATACATTAAAAGTCACTTCTTGTTTTTACTCTGCTTCTACAATCTACACAGATGGTTAAAAGTTTGTGAAAGTTAAAATATCGAATAACTTGCTGGTTCCCATGCAACTCACTTGTTTAATTGGATTCTCTTTATCTAATTTTAGAACTTGTATGGAGAACAGATAACATTTTAGATCATATTTATGCAGAAATATTGAGAATTCAAACGAATTCACAAACTTTTAAATACCATTGTAAATACATCTTTTGTTGTTGTTTAATCCTAAGAATACTTACTCACAAAGCACCACATATTTTCTAAGTGTTTGGATGAATAAATTGCTATCACCATGATGAAAATGAAGAGCTGGAAGGACAACATCATCCTTTAACCAGAATACCAAATAGGACCATCCCATTCCTTCTTTGTTTTGTTTAACTGATTTTAAATCTGTTAAACTGAAAAAGAAGGACCACTTGTTCTCGCCAGTTGTACGAACTGCAACATCTGAAAGGATAAAAAAGATAAAGAGCATTTTCACAACTGCAATATTTAATCATAATTATGATTTCCTTGCAACTGGAGAAATTTCTTCTAAAATAAATACTTGGTGTTTCAATACTTTCTGGCTAAATGTGAGTAATATAAAAAAGCAAATGATTGTCCCATTTTCACAGATTTTAGTTTTTAATTATAATTTCTTGTCATTTTATTATATTAGTTTAATATGAACAAGGAATCAATATTTGTTCATTCATTCACAAATGAATAAGGATTTAGCATCCATGTATTGGGAAGGAAGTATGGAAGTCATAGAACAGAGGTCCTCAACCTTTTGGGCACCAGGGATCGATTACGTGGAGAGAGGTTTTTCTGTGGACCAGAGAGCACGTGGTTTTGTGTGCTGTCTGCCTCACGCAGATGGGGCTCTGCTTGTTTGTGCAGCCCCGTTGTTGGCATGCAGCGCCCCAGTACTGGTCCATGGACTAGGAGTTGGGGACCTCTGTCATAGAAGAAAGCAAATCACTTTGCTACCAAAGTTCTCTGTGAAAGATGAACCAATATGCAATCTGGATCTTCTCATGTTTATGATAAGATATTACAAAAGAAAGACTAATTCTATCAAGAGAGGTAACATACCAATTTAAGTTAATGAAAAATGCTCCAAAAATGTTCATAGATATCACACAGAGCACCCCACCAACCAAAAACTGAATTGAGTATCATTTCCTCAACTTCAATTTTGGGTTTCCTGCTCGAGCAGGAGGTGGACTAGATAACCTCCAAGGTCCTTTCCAACTTTGTTATTCTATGATTCTATTATTTTTATTTGTAATTCTAAACATATGCTGTCTTATAGCAATAAAGGAAGCATTAAAGTAAAACATGCAGGAACATCTTAGAGTAATTATCAAGAATAACCTACACAATGTTTATCTGTTAACATTTTATGTTATGAATCTTTCCAATCATTATAAGAAAACAAATATGCTAACTGGTTTCACAGCCAAGAGTACAGTTGTGATGTACTATAGCATGTGACTGTGTCATTTAGAAAGGACAATTACTTCACAACATAGATTGTTATTAAAAGTTGTTGAGAATTTTACTTTAATCCTTTTTCATTATCAGTACAATGCAGTAATTGAATTTGTTTTTATGTAGTATATTCATAGCATTTAGGAGAAATATTATAGAATTTGTATTTGTATTTTTACAAATATTACAGAGATATCTTTTTGTATACTGTATGTTTTTTTTCAAAATAAATAAAACAAATGAAATATTGTACATACATTTACTGAACTGTACTATTAACAATTGCTATGTTTATTGAAAGAAGTTTAGTAAAAAAAAATCTAAACTTATGTGTGGGAACAACCTTGCTTCCCGGAAACTCCTGTACAATACATTACAAAAAGTTTATCAATTATCTTAAACTGTCTGATTTAATTTAGTCTTTTAAGCATGTTTCTTCTAAAATGATTGTTTTCCTTGTACTACATAAGTGGAGGTAATCATCCTGAGGAGGAATCAATGTATGAAATCAGATGACCAAAATATGAACTCATTCCAGACAACTTTATTTTTGGTGTTGGCAGGTTTTCCTCTCCTCCTCACCACTCTCTTCATTCTCTGATCCAATTCTTCGTACTTAATTCACTTTCCCTCATGACCTGGCATCTCCTAATCAACTAATAATGCATAGTTGTATGCATTTTTGTAATGTTTTGTGGAAACCAAATCTTTAGACTACAGATCTTCTGCTGACGAAATTTTGAATACTGTTTACTGCCCAAGTTGTATCAAAATGGGAGACTGCAACCGCAAACCATAATTTTAGAGATTTTGTACTTAGTTGCCATTTTTATTTTTTTCCTTGCTAAATTCTTCCTCAATAGCAATCAATACTTCCTCCCAAAATTACTTTCTATAGACTCTTTTAGTTATTAAAATGACACCTTGGCCCACTGATGGGCATTAAAAGGATACTTTGGCTGACCAATGAATGTTACTTTTTTAGAGAAACGTGCCTTTACATTTTCCATCTCTAATACATAGTGTTTTCTTAGATGGATGAGTTATTTCTGTTTTAATGATTTAAGACAATGTACTCCTTATTATAACATATGTTAACAGTCCACAGCCCACTAGGGATAAGACATAAACAAACTGTAAAAATAAACAAATAATGCAGACATATTTGTCCATATAGACTTGTAATGAATGAACATCCCTTAGTTCCAAACGAAATCAGTAGAATTTCATTCATTACATCTGAAGTCCATCCATCTAGATCCACTAAATAAGATTTTGCCATATTACAACTTCTTGTAATAAGTAAATAAAAAATATCATTAGAATCCTGTTTTCTGCTATTAACAAGATTACACACAACACATACATTTTAAGTCCTAAGGTGATATCTTACTACATACTCATTTTGTTTCAAATTATTCGAATAATCTATAGAAATCATACGCAAGCATCTTCAACAATTTTCAGTAATAACCAAAAATAAATGCTAATGGATGAGAAAGTAACAGGCTTCTCTATAAATAAAAACGCTTTTTACAGATACAGATGCCTTGTATTTTCATTCATTAAATTTATATGCCTTAATTATACATGCCTTAATTATACATACCTTAATTCGGAATCTTAGAATCCCCTTTGTTACGAAAGACAGATGATCAGCATTATTAGCTGAAACTTCACAAGAACTGCAGCAAGCAAGTACCAGAAGTAAAAAGCTCTATATCTAGGAATATAATCTCACAGGGCTCAACCAATAAATCACCGTAATATTTTAATATCTGTGTTACTTAAGTACCTCCATTTGAATGTGGCTTCTTTTTAAAAGAGACAGTGTTGACCATATCCCATTCTGCTTCATAACTGTTCATATGTTCTGGCCCTCTGAAAATCTTCTCCTTAGGAGTCTGCACCCATTCTACAACTGAACTGGAATCCTAAATAAAATATCGAAACAGCATCAGCAGCCATTTTTCTTGTAAACTACTTATAAAATCATTTTTTCTGTCCATAACTATAAAGCACATTTGTTCAAGGAACATCACTTTTGTTATATGCAAATTTAAGATAAAAAATGCAGTAAACCAAGCTGTAAAACAATTTACTTTGAAGAAAATTGCCAATCAAAAAGTCATAAAACTTTGTTTTATAATTCAGCTCAAGGAAAGGAGAAAAATAGCATTTTAGCTTCAGAAGAAAAATAGTCTTGCTCAGATATAGCATTACTCAACCTTTGGCTTGTTTAAGGCATTAGTCCCAACATTCCATACTTCTGCAACTTCCTTTCTCAAATGTCATAGTAGAACTATCAATGGAATAATTTGCTTTCCATCCCTAACAACAACAAGAGTTCATACATTTACAGCTGAATAAAAAACAAATGTGAACTATGTAAACTGTAAGCGGTGACAGATTTCTTTAAAACGTTAATGCAAGCAATCATTTCATACTATAGTAAAAGAAATCAAAGACCTATGATTTTCTACTCTTATGGTCTGGGAATATTTTTTTAATGATTACGACTTACACAAAATGTATAATATTATTCAAGCTCTGCATTAGTCCACAAAATCATTTCATAGGCTTCAGCTATCTTTCCTAAGCATCTCTAAATTAAATCAAAAATTTTAATTCTGGATGCCAGACAAATCTTATTGCATTCTTTGACCAGGTGACAAAATTAGTGGAGAAGATAGAAAAATGCGGGTTAGACAGCATCACCACCAGATGGATCCGTAGCTGGCTGACCGGCCGTACTCAGCGTGTGGTCCTCAAAGGAATTGCATCTACATGGAGGGAAGTGTGTAGTGGGGTGCCCCAGTGCTCTTCAACATCTTCATCAATGATGTGGATGAGGGGATAGATGGGGAACTCATCAAATTTGCAGAGACAACAAGCTGGCAAGAATAGCCAACACTCCAAAAGACAGGCTTAAGATACAGAAGGATCTTGACACACTTGAACATTGGGTGCTATCTAACAAAATGAAATTCAATGGTGAAAAAAGTAAGATTCTACATTTAGGCAAGAAAAACCAAATGCACAGGTACAGTACAGGTGGTACCTTGCTCAATAGTAGTAACTGTGAAAGGGATCTCGGAGTCCTAGAGGACAATCACTTAAATATGAGCCAGCAGTGTGCTGAAGCTGCCAAAAAAGCCAACACAGTGCTAGGCTGCATTAACAGAGGGATAGAATCAAGATCACGTGAAGTATTAATACCACTTTACAATGCCTTGGTAAGGCCACACTTGGAATACTGCATCCAGTTTTGGTCACCACGATGTAAAAAAGATGTTGAGACTCTAGAAAGAGTACAGAGAAGAGCAACAAAGATGATTAGNATTATTATTATTATTAAGTCCTACATTCCTGCTCTAAAGGAATCCTATGTATCATTTCAGAGGTGTGGTATATCAACTGTAAACTTGTGGGCTTTGGCAAGGAGCCCAATGATCACTGTCAGTAACAGATATCATGTTGCTTCTATCTTCATGTGGTTTAGTAAAATTGGTATTACATTGTTATGTTTCCAGTTCGGTGAGGCATTGACGAGGCGAATGGTGCAACAACAATTCTTTATTCAGCTAACAACAGAAGCAGCCCTAACTGCTGCTTAACCACTATTTATACAGCTCACCACTAGGCGGCAGCCAATAGAATTAAAGCAGTATTTCCCTCTTAAAGACAAACTTAATTAACATGTAGACAGTCAGTCTGGAGCTTAAACAGGTGCAGCCTTTTGGCCATTTCCAACAGTTTCCAAGTAAATTAATCTCAATACATAACACCCTTTCCCCCTAGATAGTTCATAATGACAAATATTGAACATAGTCCTGTAAATATTTTGGTGGCCTTCTTGACCGTTCCGAGCGCCTCAGTACCACTGTAGGCTCCCGATCTAATAGCTCGCCGGCCAGGCTGGATAGACCGGGGCTTTGGGACCCGTTAACTATGGGTAGCACTGAGTCTCTGTCGCTGGTCTGTCCAGGTAGACCCGAGCCAGTGTCCATAAGTGGAACAGTTTCCATCGGGCTGGGAATCGGAGCCAACTGCCGGAATTGCTCAGTGGGTGCAGTCTCTGTGTTCGGGGCCAACTCGCTGTCCGCTAGTGCCCCTCTCCTGGGAGTCTTGCCCACGCTCAAAGACTCCGATGTACAGCTGCTCTCGGGCTGCCCCTGGATTTGGCTTTCGCGAGAGTCATAAGCCAGCGGCTGGTTCGCTAGCCTCCTGTGCAGTTGGTCGATGTGCCTGCGTATCACACAATCGTCTTCCAGGACTTCATAAGAGAGTGGCCCTGACACCTTACCAACCACAGCTACCACCCACAGTGCCCCTTGCCCGTAGTTTCAAGTCCAAACCGGGTTGCCAACTTGCAATCTCCTCGGTGGCGTTGGCTGTGCTGATTCCGATGCAACTCGGTCTGGATGCAGATGATCCAGCTTAGTGATTAAGCAATGGCCCCATCTTAATTCTGCTGGGCTTCTGCCCGTGGAAGTGCAGGAAGTCGTGTGTTGGCAGAGTAAGAAATCTGCTAGTCTATGCTGCCAGTTGCCGGTTACGATCCTTTTTAAGGATTCTTTGGTCGTTTGGACCATGCGTTCTGCTTGGCCGTTAGAAGCTGGGTGAAAAGGGGCTGAAGTAGCGTGCCTGATCATGTTAGCCCTTAAAAAGGACTGGAATTCTGCAGCGATAAACTGAGCCCCATTGTCTGAGACTATCACGTCGGGTAACCCGTGCGTTGCAAAGATCCTGCGCAGTTCCTAAATGGTCCTGGCAGTAGTCATAGTTGGGACAGGTGCAACCTCTAACCACTTAGAGTGACTGTCCACCACAATAAGGAACAGCTGCCCCTGAAAGGGGCCTGCAAAATCGATGTGGATTCTTGACCACGGGGCTTGTGTGGTTTCCCATCGATGGACCAGGGCTTGCGGCATTTCTGGTCAGGATTGCTGGCAAATGTAGCAGCTGTGTACATGGGCCTCAATATCTTTATCTAACCCTGGCCACCACAGGTAGCTTCTCGTACCTTCATCCAGACTATTCCTGGATGTCCCTTCATGCAGAGACTCTAGTGCCCTGGGCCTCAAGGAGTGCGGGACTATGACCCAACTCCCCCACAAAATGCAGCCTTTGTGAGCTGAAAGCTCATCCTTCCTCCTACTGAAACTCTGAAAGCTAGGTCCCGGACTTATGTCCGGCCATCCTGTGAGCACCCAATTCAACACGTAGCTCAGTGTCTTGTTCGAAGCTGTTTCGGCAGCCATGTCCCTTGCGTTAAGGGGAGACTCCGGCAAATCCTGGATAGCCAGAATGCGAGCCGCTGGAGCGGGGTCTGGCTCTAAGTACGGCAGGGGAAGTCTACTAAGGCCATCTCCGTGGCCCATTTCCCTGCCCGGTTTGTGAATCAGCCTGTAATTATAAGCTGACAGAAAGATGGACCATCTCAGCATCCTTGGAGAGATGATCTGAGGTGTTTGTTTGTCCGTCGTGAACAGACCCAGTAGTGGCTTGTGGTCCATAAAGACCGTGAATGGCCGACCATACAAATAGTCATGAAATTTCTTAATGCCAGCCACAATGGCCAATGCCTCCTTATCTATTTGGGCATAGTTGCGTTCTGCTGAAGACAGAGTCCCTGAATAATAGGCTATGGAGATTTGTCTCCCATCAGTCGTTAAATGGCTCAACACAGTCCCTACCCCATATGGGGACGCATCACAAGCAATGCTGAAGGGCAGCTGTTCGTTAAAATGTGTTAGTACCGAGTTTGAAGACAACAATGATTTGACTGCTGAGAAGCTTCTCTTATGGACGCTTGTCCACTGCCACTGTGCCTTTTTGTCCAAGAGCCGGTGTAACGGCTCTGCCATTGCGGCCTTGTGTGGAAGAAAGGCATGATAGAAATTAAGTAGCCCTAAGAAGCTCCCCCTTTGGCGTAGGACTGGGGGGCTGCTGAATTGCTTTGAGCTTGGATTCCGCAGGGTGAATGCCTGCGGCATCAATGCGGAACCCTAGAAATTCGGTTGAAGCTACCTCTATTTTGCATTTCTCCCTCTTTAGTTTCAGCCCCGCTTCGCGGAACCGCTGAAGAACGGCTTTGAGCCTTTCTACCAATATTTCTACTGACTCCCCAGCTATGAGGACCTCACCAAAATATAGACACACTCCTGGGATATTTTTGAGCGTGCGCTCCATCACGCTCCAGAAAATCTCTGGTGCGACACTGACCCCGAATTGTAGGTGTCTTACCCTGAAAGCCCCCGTGGGTAACTATGGTCTGAGCTTCCGCCGTGGCATCGTCCATGGGTAGTTGTTGGTAGGCTTGAGCCAGATCTAATTTGGCAAATATGCGACCTCTCTGTAGTGACACCAAAATATGGCTGACTACAGGCACCGGATATGAATGTTGTTGAAGCACTCTATTAATAGTGCACTTACAATCCGTACAAATGCACACCTCCCCGTTGGCCTTAAGTGGCGTAACTATAGGGGTTTCCCACCGGCTGCTGTCTACTGGCTGCAACACGCCTTGTTGCAACAGCTTGTCCAGCTCTTCTAGGTTTAAGGGCAAAAGGCACTCTACGAGGCTTAATCCTTATTGGAGTTATGGTAGGATCAAGGTGCAGAGCAATTGGAGGTCCCTTGTACTTTCCCAAGTCAGAGCTGAAAACATCAGCAAACTCCTGGCAAACGGCCTCCAGGTCCGTTGCTTGCGTTCAGTTTATGCCAGTCACATGGATGCCCAATGCATCAAACCAGTCTAGCCCGATGAGGCTTGTGCGGTTGCCTTCAACAATCACGATGTCCAGGGGACCCTCAAACTTTTTGAACTGCACTTTGAATGTGGGGTCTCCTTTAACCGCTACGCGCGAGTTTTGGAAATCAGTTAACATGAGATTCGACGGCTTGAGTTTGACTCGTTTGCCGCTGCAACTGCAAATGTGGTTAAAAGTTAAAAATAAAAATTATAGACAGGGCTGAACCCCGTGTCTAGTTCCACGTTGCATGGGACTCCATGAAGCTTGACTTTAAGTCTCAGCTTCTCCTTCATGGGGGGATGGGCACCTGTTCTAAATACGCTCCTTCTGCTAGCACAAAAAACAACTGCCCCCGGGCCCCGGTACCTTTCCTGGGAAATTCTTCTTGTGGAATGTCCCTCTGGCGACCTTTACAGACGCGGTGATGTGGCCTTGCTTGCTGCACACCCGGCACATTGCTGTGCAGAATCTGCACTCCGAGCGTCTATGTCGACCTCCACAGTCCATACATTGAGTGAAGGGAACTTCCTTGTCAAGTGGCCATTGAACTCTTGCAGATGGCTTCTGCAGCCGATCGATTTTATGGTCCATGTCAGGGACCTCGCCTTTTTCTGCGTCCTCATGGACGGTTGCTGGGCTGGGAGTGTTCTTGGAGGGCCGTAAGGCTTTTACGGCTCCCCCGGCGGCTTCTTCAGCCATGATTTCCTTTAGGGCGTCTTGGAATGACAAGGTCTCTTTCGTGAACAACTTCTGCCGAAAATCCCTGTTCCTCAACCCGCAAACTAAACGGTCTCTCAGTCTCTCTTCGAGGTCTTGGAAATTGCAGAGCCGGGACGCCTATCGTAGGGCAGCTATGAACTCAGCGGCAGACTCTCCTGGTTGTTGCTCCCTTTGTTCGAAGGCGTGCCTCCAGACAATGACAGAGAGCTTCGGTTCAAAATGTTCCTTGAGCATTTTCTTGAGTTCAGCGTAGGCGACTGTTTCAAGCGAAGCTAGAGCAATTAAATTTTTGGCTATATTGAATGTCGCCTGGCCGCACACGCACAGCAGTGTTGCGGCCTTTAAGCCGTCTTTGCTAACTTGGTTAGTTCTCAGGTAGTTTTCAACTCCCGAAATGTAAGAGCTCCACCTCTTGGGATGCGACACATCGAACTCCAACAATTTTCTGAGCTTGGCCATGGTGAATTGTCTCTGACCTCGCAATGCCTTGTGCTGCTAAGGCTTCTGTTGGTGGTCTTGGGGACGGGTCCCTCAGGCGTTGGCCTCCAGCGTTGCTTGCTGGCAGGCAGAGGGAGGGAACATAGTTCCTACCAGGGCACTAAGGCTAGTGACTTTTGGCTCTTTATTTCTTCGCAGCACATCCCACCTTCGTCGCCACTGTTATGTTTCCAGTTCGGTGAGGCATTGACGAGGCGAATGGTGCAACAACTCTTTATTCAGCTAACAACAGAAGCAGCCCTAACTGCTGCTTAACCACTATTTATACAGCTCACCACTAGGCGGCAGCCAATAGAATTAAAGCAGTATTTCCCTCTTAAAGACAAGCTAATTAACATGTAGACAGTCAGTCTGGAGCTTAAACAGGTGCAGCCTTTTGGCCGTTTCCAACAGTTTCCAAGTAAACCTCAATACATAACAACATTATCTAATTACATCACATTCATTATGGGCATTTGTGATACCCTTTGACAGAACTGCAGCATTAGGCTGTCATCTTAAAGACACTTGCCTAAATATAAAATCCATTGAAGCTTAATTCTCAATAGAAGAGCATAGGATTGCATTACAAATAATCCTTGTTTAGGGGTGCTACTGGCACCAGCAACTCAGTCATTAAGTGAAGCAGTCGCCAAGTGAAACTGTTATTGTGCTTACAATCTTACTTCACTTCCCTTTGCTTTACAGACCCTTTGCTTTACAGTCGTAAATGCAAGCATTGGTTGCAAAGTTATTTTCTCATTATCATTGTAATTGAAGATAAAGAGAAATTCTATATGTAAACTGTGAAAAGTATGTGAAGTGTATAAGGGTCTGTATAAAATATAAAACATTCTATAGTTTTCTGTTTTATTTGCTTTTTTAACTGTTATTTCTTGTTATCTTTTCAACATTAGAAAATCAAGGAATTAAAAGATGTTTGGGAATTGTCAGATTATTAATTGAAATAACCTAATTATAATAGTGGGAAAAATCATGTTGGCCAACAATTTGTATCTCCAATTAGATATGCCAGAATAGAGAAATATATTAAAGGGACAACTGTATTCAAACTTTGACTCAATAAACATACCCAACAATTGTGCTATGTATTATTGCTTTCTATGCTGATTACGCCCACTAGATATAAGATCTAAGTTCTTCTCCTCCCAAGATACCGGTAACCTGTTATTGGATGGTGCAAATAACCTTTTAGGCTTGGAAATACAACCTGCCATCTTCCAAGATCATGAGTGAAAAACTAGTCTTCACTCAACTTTTGCAGTCTTTACAATTCTGTTAATTCAAAAGTCACAATATTGTTTCTTATCACTTAGCCAACTATAAAGATAAAGCAATTAAAAAAGAAAATCACAGAAAAATGGTCATGTGGATATATGGCATCTGCATTAACACTGCCTCACAAATTCTGATCCCGTCTTCTAAAAAGATTTAAGTATCAAAATATTACCCATCCTTGTAAAGGACCAGAGGGATGACCTATGAGAAAGAGACTATTAGGAAAACGTGAGCTAAGTCTGGGAAAACAAGAAAGTGTGAGAAAAAAATTAAAGTTGCCTCCCCTTGAGTCTCTCTGATAAAATGGGAAGACAGTATGTTAGACCAGATGTCCCCAACCCCCGGTCCATGGACCGGCACCAGGCCCCAGCATGCCAGAAACTGGCCCGTGCAAACAAATGAAGCCCCATCCATGGGATACAGGCAGCATACGAAACCATGCCCCCTGCGGTCCATGGAAAAACCTCTCCTCACAGAACCGGTCCCTGGTGCCTAAAAGGTTGGGGGCCTCTGTGTTAGACTTTGAAGATTCTGCTATAATAACTTGCATCAATATACTAGAGCAGGGCTTTTCAACCGGTGGTACGTGTACCACTGGTGGTACGCGACCACCTGGCTGGTGGTACGCGGCGTCGCCTTCCTCCCCCCTCCCCCGGCGTCACTTTCCTCCCCCCCCCACTCTGCTCCTTCCCAGCTCATTTGTTTGTGGAAAACATGCTGCTTGGCGGCAGCCTGCACAAACCCTACCGAACGTGCTCTGCAGAGGGCGCGCAAAGAGCGCAGGTGCAGAGCAAGGCCCCGCCCTCCCCAGGGACTCATTATGCAGCAATCGGATTGACTTCTTCTCGTGCACGCAGGTCAGCGGGATCCGTATCGCCCTTCCCCTCCCTCTTCTTACTTCACAAGCGCTAGCCTGATAGCCCCTTCCGGGCTGGGAGAAGCGCACGCCGTTGCCTGTATCACAGGCTTAAAGTCTGAAACAGCCGGGCTCTTGGCTGACTGATCGCCTTTCTCCCCTCCACCCCAACTTTTCTACAAACCGGGAATCGTGGCTTAGTGGGGGCCTGGAGCGGGTCTTGGGGTGCCCCTGCGCCCCTTGGATCAGACAAGCGAGCAATCGACTTTAGTCTTTGGGGAACAAAAGCCGGTCGGGGCTGATCTCTTCCTGCCCGGGAAGGCTGGAGAAGCCAGGAGAAAGTCAATTATTAGAGGGGGGGGGAAAGTCACTTCTTCATTTAAGGCAGTTTTGGAAAAGTAACTTTTGCTGAAAAGGAAAGCAGTTTTTTTTCCCCTTTTCTTGGATCGCCTTCTTTGCTTGGGCCTCTGTCGCAGGCTTAAAGTCTGAAACAGCCAGGCTCTTGGTTAACTGATTGCCTTTCTTTCCCCCCCTCATCTTTTCGGGAGGTGCACCTTTGCAGCGGGTTTCCCCTTCCGTTAATTATCGGAGGTTTGAAAAGCAAGCTGCTCCCAGAGCGTAAAAGTAGAGGGCCCAAACGGCGAGAGTGATGCAGCTCTCCGACTCTCTGCTTCAGGGGAAAAATGACTGGGAGAAGTAGCCAGTTCGTAATGTACGTGCCTGAAAATGGGAGGTGAACCGGCCACATCCCCGCCCTGCCTGTGCGCTCTCCTCTGCCTTTGCGCGCGCACAGGCAGGGCCGTGATGTGTTGCTGCCTGCCAAAACCAGGCTGGGTCTGGGCGGCATAGCACAGGACGAAGGAACGAGGAACAAGGAAGGAAGGAAGGGACAATGGGAGCTGCAGCGCTGCAGCCTTCCAGTCCCGTGAGCATCTTTCGGCTGTACTCCAGGCCTCGCATTCATCAGCTGTTCGGCGG
>NW_015386431.1:622723-633047 GCF_001527695.2 Protobothrops mucrosquamatus
AAAGGGGGAGGTGAAGGAAAGAAGGAAGGAAGGGACAATGGGAAAGAGGGAGGGAAGGAAGAAGGGACAAAGAGGGAGGTGAAGGAAAGAAGGAAGGGACAATGGGAGAGAGGGAGGGAAGGAGAAAGGGACAAAGGGAGGTGAAGGAAAGGAAGGAAAGAAGGAAGGAAGGAAGGGACAATGGGAAAGGGAGGAAAGGAGGAAGGGACAAAGGGAGGTGAAGGAAAGGAAGGAAAGAGGGAAGGAAGGGACAATGGGAGAGAGGGAGGGAAGGAGGAAGGGACAAAGGGGGAGGTGAAGGAAAGAAGGAAGGGACAATAGGAAAGAGGGAGGGAAGGAGGAAGGGACAAAGGGAGGTGAAGGAAAGGAAGGAAAGAAGGAAGGAAGGGACAATGGGAGGGAAGGCAGGCACCCGCCCCAGTTGCATCCCCCTCCACCAGAGACCCACAGATTCCCCCCCCCACAGGCACCCTGCAACCTGAGTGATCAGCTGGCTATGCCCGCCATTGATCACACGACCCTGGGACACTGTGAACGTCGTAAGTATGAATCAGTTGCCAAGCAATCCAAATGTAAATCACAAGACCCTAGGGATGCTGCAATAGTCATAAGTGTGAAAAATGGTCATAATTCACTTGTAAATTCAAACAGTCACAAAGTGAATTGTTGTAAGTCGAGGACTACCTGTACTTTCTCATTTTTTCCTCTCTTTTTTTGGTCAAGTTTTTTATACCTTGCTGGGCGAGTGTTGGTACTCGGATATTGCCTTATCCGAAAAGTGGTACAATGGGTGAAAAGGTTAAAAAGTCCTGTACTGGAGTTCTAGTATTTCTTATGATGTTTGTTTCCTGAAGGGTTGACAAGATATTTTAGATCAGGCATCCCAAAAGTCTGACCATTAGAAATATTAGTCAGGGTTTCTAGAAGTTACAATATAGAATATTTGGGAGGCAATCTAATTGTTTCTACCTTCATTTTATTTTTATTTCAGTTTTCTAAGATATACATCTAACGCTTTAACAAAAGATTGCTACAAATAACCAGCATACCTTTTTAGCATATAGAATGTTAGAAGAATCTAATGAATCATCCAGAGGTCTCCAATCTATTATCACCTCAGTACCCTAAAACACAAATGATACAATTATTCAAAAAGTAATGCAGTAGTGTCCTATTTGTTTATATTTACAAAATAATATTGATTTATTCTATACAAACAATCATTTTTCATAAACAGTGGAAAATAAATTCATAGGAAACATACTATACAGTTATATTCAAATGAGAAAACCCTAAATTTTGATGTGTAACCTTTTCAATAACTCGCAATAATCCAGATTGTAAAGCATCATGATCTTCATCATTTTCACTTGAAGAATGAACAAAAACTCCTTCTTGTTCATATACAACCTAAAACATATAAAATAAAAATAATAAATTAAGCAGAGTTGTTTCACTAAGAGGTTTTCTGGCAATCTGTTTTGAACCTGCTCTGGGGACAGAACCAATTACTATAATGCAATTTGGGCCTTTCGGAAAAAATAACAAGCTTATATTGCATACTCACTAGGCCAGTCAAGTAATAAATTGGGCAGATTTTCTATTAAAATAGAACACTGAATGCCTGGGGATATACTAATATGGATGGAAAAATAAACAAGACTAGTTTTGCAACACAAGGTATATTAAAATCAAGAGCTCAGAAACAGTTTATTCCATTTTTATTGATTCCTAAAGCATGTTAGTCACAAGGCAAGGTACTATTAAAATACAAAAATAATAAAGCTATCAATTTAAAGCTTTTAAATAAAAGCTTTCATCAGAAATGAAAAGGGCAGGCTACTTAAAACAGAATACTACACAAAAGCTCAAATAGAAAACTAACTACAAGTTCTGAGAAATCCTTCATATGCAAATAAGCAACCCCATCAGTCACTCCCCACACTTCAGAGTGCATGGACACTTGGAGTGGGCTTTCAAGGACCTGAGGCTCAGGAACAAATGGGAAGAGAAATACCTTTAAATATTTTAAGCTATATTCTATATTAATGAATCTATTTGACATACTGTTGAAATCAAATTAAACTAATTTGAATTTGCTTATATTTTTAGAAAATTAATCTGAAAGTGTTAGATATAACTTTATGTCCAGTTGTCTAAGCCTTAAATCATAGCACTGGCAACATATGAACATTTTCAGGTTCACATGTAACAGTCATATGCAAATATGCCTCTGCTCAAAATAAATAATTGCTTTAGAAACCAAGCAAAAGTGAATGGAGTTAAACTTACCTACATCACACAAGCCAATTCATTGTTTCACATTTATTATATCATAAAATGAAAGAACACATATCATTGCAGGTTAACATAACTTCTTACCAATTCATATCATGATAATCCTGTAACTTCAATAATGAACACAAGTGAAAGAAATATTTGAGCATTTTCGCCCATCTCCAAACCAAGTACTATATTTCTCTGTACCAAGGTTTTAATTTGCTTAGGCTCATGAGATCCACTTCATTTTTTAAAAAAATTATAACCCACAAATTAACAAACCCAGTATCTTGCAACCTGGGGGCGGCAATGTCATCACAGGAGATCCGTGAAGGCTTGAAGAAATGTTATGATTTGAATCTTAGTTAAGTCTTGGTGGTCCATGGCCACAAAAGTGATTTAAAGAAAGTCTGTGGTGAAGAAAAAGTTGAGAACCACTAAACTAACCTGATACAAAAGGCAAGACAAAGAATGCCAAGACTGCAAATTATATTACCCTTGATATATTACTCCCGATAATTCATCTTGCACAATCTGGTTTTATAAAAGGGTGACAAGCTTCAGGCAATATCTGTTAATTGATATTTTAGAGATGGAAAATACAGGCAGAAAACCCTGAATCAATGCAGTGGCTTCATGGGATACAAAAGCTCTCTATTATACAGATTTAATTTCTGGAATGATTGTTTGATAAAAATGGATTCCCATTTAGTATTTAGAGTAACTGTAGTTACCTTAATTTTTTTTCAGACAGAGTTATTACAAATATAATTACTTCTTCACACATTAAGATAGGCATTTTCAAAACCTATGTTAGTTATTCCTTAACGAATAAGTGTAAGTGAACTTTCTTCTCATTCCTAAACAAAACTTATCAATATACTATATACCATACCAGAAGTTACCAGCCAGCATAACTCGCGTAAATTTGAGATAATCTTCAAAGAAAGATTTAGTGGGAGAGGGGAGAAAAAACATATAAAAACTCTGTAACCTGTCTACATCCTTTACGTTATCAACTAAAATCAATCCTGGAGACATTCTTCTTTCCACCTCAGTAACTATAATCTATAATTACAGTACAGAAACTGCACTCTAAAGGCAAAGCTAGGACACGAACAGATGCTAGTCTGGATATGTATGGAATGAGTGAGCACTGCTTTTCCTCAAACTGAAGTAGATTCATCCTCTGTCCATGTCTTTTGGGCAATATTGCCATTTTTCTTTTTAACCTAGTCACTGGAGTAACTGAACCCATTTCTGGAGGAAAGAGGAAAGCTTCTGGTGAAAAGCAGCAAAAGATATTTTGGCCAAGGATAAAACATGTTGGAATCCTAGCTCTGACAACTATTTGATAACCCTAGCATGAAAGAGTTGTATGGAATTTATCAAGGATATTTTTTATTAATTTGCCTTTGGATTCAATAGCTTAATATATAATCAAATGATATTTTGTGTGCACAATGGAATAAATGAGGAAGTGATAAGCCGCCTGGGAAAGCCAAGGGAAATCATCAAAACAATTAAAAAACAAAAATTAGAATATTTTGGACATGTGATGCAACACCCAGAAAAATACGGCATACTTTATTTAATCCTCCAGGGAAAGATTGAAGGCAAACAAGGTCCAGGCAGAAGAAGAACATCGTGGCTTCAAAATCTAAGGGATTGGTTTGGACAAAACTCAGCTGCACTTTTTCGTGCGGCTGCTGATAAAACAGGATCGGCAACATGATCGCCAAAGTCCAATAACAGATATGGCACAAGAAGAAGAAGAATGGAATAAAACACAATGTTTTCCATTTGCAAGTATTTAGGGTATTTCCTGTAATGACCAAGATTTAATGATTTTGGAATTTTGGCATGGAAATTTAATCTCTGTTCCCTTGGAAAAATTAACATTTTGGAGTAATTTTAACTTGAAAACCGCTACAAAATCTTTTAAAACAAATTAGATAGAAAAAGCTATTAATATTTTGGCCAAACTTAGTAATCATTCGTTAAAACATTACTTGTACTCTAAGAAGAATTTGGACTTCCTAAAATTACTGAAAGGTGCTACATTCAATTTAAACCTATTTTGATTTCTCAATTTGGATGTGATACATAAGTAGCTTAAGAAAACTGTGTATTCCTTGTACTGGAAATTATTTTGGAAGACACTAAGTTTACTTGTATAAATATATGAAAAGTATTATTAAGATAGATTTTATAGTTTACAAGAACTCTGTGAAGAGTTGTAACACCATAATTAAATAAATCAATTGTCTTGAATTTAAATAAAGTTTCTTATAATCTTAACATGAGTTTAATCAAACTATTTTTATATTTGCTGAACATCTCAGTGGACATTTAAGGACTGTGCATAAAACATTTATACTAGTAATGTAATAAATCTGAGAAAACCAATACATGCCCTATAGTCGTCCTGTTTTAGTTTAATAATTATGCAATGGCTAATATGAATTTGGAAAGATACATAAGGTTTAAAAATTGATACAAAGTTGAATATTGAAAACTTGAGATTTATCGATAAATTTTAGCTACCTCGGAGAGGAACCAAAATAATTTTTGTTATGTTCAGAAAAATTATCATTCACTCTCAATCTCTAATAAGAAAATTGATATATAATGCAGTCAAGATGTAATGTGCTGTTTAAAACTGAGTTGCTTTTACATACTTCTTGTAACATGTTAGCTTCATTTTATTTATATTTCTTTTCTGCTTATACTGTAGTTATACCATTAAGCAATAAAAATAAAATTTCTGAACTCAGATATTTGTTTAGTGAATCAGAATAGATTGAAAGCTATAATCTGGCAACACAAACATTGATTCCTAATTACTTAAAATATTCTAACTGAGCAGTATAACTAGCTTAGGAGAAGAATTAAATATCTGAAAAACTGAATCAGTTGTGCTCCCACTGAAAATGATCTAAATGTAATAGTGGATGACTACCAACACTGTATATCACTTATATGTACCAAACCATATGCTGTGGTGAAAAAATACCCTTTTAAAAACCATTTCTATTTTAATTCATTAGTTACTGAGCACCTCAGAAGTTCATCTTCCATCTATTTAGCAGATGTCTTAGTTGGAACCTCCAAGCAATCACTGATATCAATTTTTTTAATATAAGAAGCAAAAAGATTAACTTTAACAGATTTTGGGGGGAAAGTTTTGTAAATCAGTTTTTTTCTGCATTTTAACCATATCACAGAAAGCTCCTTTGAAAAAAATCAGTCAAAAAGCTACAAGCCTAACAGGTCAGAATGCAGTAAAAAGGATGGGCTGCTTTCCTTCTGACAGTTCATTCAGAGATGAACATATAAACAGGAGTTACACAAAAGCGTTCTAATGCCGCTATGGGAGTATGCCCTCTTCCCCAAACCTCCTTTACACTTCCCTTTTCAACAGCACCAAAGCATGCAGTTCCTTTTGACCCCGACCTGATCACAGATGCAGGAAATGTTTTACGTGTCATACACCTGTCCCCATTCCGGCAGATCAAGAGGCGGTCCGCTTCAAACGAATGCAAAACGCCTCAGCCCCAGGCCCCGCCCGAGGTCTGTGGGCTGTTGCCCCGACGTTATCTGGAAGACACCCCTCGAAGCAAGACTAGTTCAGCCAGCGGCCTGACATCCCCCCAGCTCGGCGGGATTTCCGTCACTCCCTACTCACCCATTACAGAGGTCCCATAATGAAATTTACTCTGCTCTCAAGGCAACATTATAGTTACCGCGACTCAAAGATTTTACTTCTCTCCCTTACCTTTCCCCCTGCCGGAGCTGCCATCTTGGCTACTAATGTTTATGATGACGTTGATTCACGTGTTCCCAGCAGCTTCACAACAACCCCCACCCAACCGAACCTCACCGGTCTCGGCGGCGCAACGCATGCGCAGGGAGAGGATGATTAGGAGTTTGCGCAGTAAGTAGTGGCAGAAACCAACGAGGTTAGTAAAGGGCGGAGCTTGTTTTTACGCTGTTTCCGCTGCCGCCGTTTGTTGCATGTTTGGGCTGCTCCTATGAGAGTCGTTTTCTTGTACTCCGTCCCTTTATGCATTGGAGTAGAACAGGGGTAGTCAACCTTGGCTCTTTTATGACTCGTGGACTTCAACTCCCAGAATTCCTGAGCCAGCTGTGCTGGCTCAGGAATTCTGGGAGTTGAAGTCCACGAGTCATAAAAGAGCCAAGGTTGACTACCCCTGGAGTAGAATGATAATATATACCAGCAGGGCTTTTTTTCTCATAGAACGCCCAGAACGGAGTTCCGGCACCTTTTTTGGATGGAACCTTGTAGGGTAGGCAAGGCGGGTTGCATGACGTGTGTGAGTTCCGGCACCTTTTTTTTTTTTTTTGAAAAAAAACCAACACTATACCAGTACCACTGTTTCTCAACCTTAACCACTTTAAGAGATGTGGATTTCAACTGCCAGAATTCCTCAGCCAGCTGGCTGGGGAATTCTGGAACTTGAAGTCCACATCTCTTAAAGTGACTAAGGTTGAGAAACATTGATTATAATAATAGTCAGAAGCACTGTTATACCTTCTAGGTGTTTTTAGTACAGCTCCCTGGAATAATAGCATGCTATTTCTAAGACGACAGCTAAAGTTGACAGAAAACTTGTTTTTCAAGAAGGCTATATCTTAATATTCCTTTCTCTAAATATATTTTTTCAGTCAGCAAATCACTTTGATTTCTCCACCTTTACGTTGGTTAGTTACTCGTTTCCAAACTGTTGAAGTAATTGTATCTACTATAAAAAGCACAAACAGAATGGGACAAACTTACCTTCATTATTTGAACCTCCATTCAGAGTAGGGTGCCACAGCTACATTCCAGAAAAGATTAAACAGGATCCGATGTTTACATGTGTGTCTTGTTAAGTCATTTAATCTTACTTTTCATTGGTATATTTTAGTAGGGCTTTTTTCATAATAGGTTTTTTTTTTAATATCAGGAAATACAGTATCAGTCTCTTTCACAGATGCAAAATCCTAAGCAAACGAATCATGAGTTGTATTTGGGTTTTGTTCTGAGAAGCTGGTCTTATAGACTCTTGATAAAGCTTGAATAAATTGCATGACTAAATGCAATAGTGGCAGAAAAATAGTGGCAACTTTACCACCAAAATAAAACTGATAAAAAGGTGACATGTTAAAACATACAATTGTGTAGGAGGAAAAGATACTGGTTTCAGTGAAAGATCACTTTCATTATATATGCATTTATAATAATAAAGTTGGAAGGGACCTTAGAGATCATCTAGTCCAACCCCCTGCTCAGGCAGGAAACCCTATACCATTTCAGACAAATGGCTGTCCAGTCTCTTCTTAAAAACTTCCAGTGTTGGAGCATTCACCGCTTCTGGAGGCAGATTGTTCCACTGGTTAATTGTTCTAACTGTCAGGAAGTTTCTACTTAGTTCTAGGTTTCTTCTCTCCTTGATTAGTTTCCATCCGTTGCTTCTTGTCATGCCTTCAGGTGCTTTGGAAAATAGCTTGACTCCCTCTTCTTTGTGGCAGCTCCTGAGATACTGGAACACTGCTATCATGTCACCCCTCGTCCTTCTCTTCATCAAACTAGACATACCCAATTCCAGCAACTGTTCCTTATATGTTTTAGCCTCCAGACCTCTAATCATCTTTGTTGCTCTTCTCTGTACTCTTTCCAGAGTCTCAACATCTTTTTTACATTGTGGTGACCAAAACTGGATGCAGTATTCCAAGTGTGGCCTTACCAAGGCATTGTAAAGTGGTATTAATACTTCACGTGATCTTGATTCTATCCCTCTGTTAATGCAGCCTAACACTGTGTTGGCTTTTTTGGCAGCTGCAGCACACTGCTGGCTCATAAGTGATTGTCCACTAGGACTCTGAGATCCCTCTCACAGTTGCTACTATTGAGCAAGGTACTCCCTATACTATACCTGTACATTTGGTTTTTCTTGCCTAAATGTAGAACTTTACTTTTTTCATCATTGAATTTCATTTTGTTGGATAGCACCCAGTGTTCCAGTTTGTTCAGATCCTCCTGTATCTTAAGCCTATACTCATAAAGATGAGCTTGAGCTCTTAACGCGAGATAAAAACATGATTTAAAAATATAACACATCTGGGCACATCTCCCTTATATGGAATACAGCAATTGAAAAATATTCAAAAGGAACACAAGCATAGCAGCCTGTAAGACACTGATGTCATCATCATCGTGCATGTGTCACCATTTCCCCATCTCTGACAATAGAAAGGGAGTTGTCATGTATGCTAATATAAATTCTTGCTCAGAATTCCAAATGAAAGAATTTACAATACTGTACAGTGATTTGAAATATTTTGAGGAATAAAAAGTTTAATTGTCAATGTCTATTATCGCCTTTCCATCCAAGAAATGTTGTAATTCATACCTTTTAAAGGCAAATTGCAGATACAGTGGTGCTTATCATTTGTGAACCCTTTTGACTTTTCAATATTTTTGCATAAATATGATCTAAAATGTTATTTGTTCTCTACACATCTTAAACTTAAATAAGGAGAATCTAATTAAATAAGTCAAAAATACTTGTCCATTTATTTATTGAGGAAGATGACAAACATGTTTTGTGTGTAGCAAAAGTATGTTGACTTAACTAAATGTTTCCAATAACTGTTGATTACATTTGTTCATCAGTTTGAAAGAATTTTGGCTCATTCCTCCTTACAAAACAGCTTCAACTCAGCGAATGTTAATGGGCTCCTTTGCATGAACTGCCCACTTCAGATGCTTCCATAATATTTCTATTGGATTAAGGTTAGGACTTTCACCTGACCATTCCAAAAAAAATTAAATCTCTCCTGCTTTAAACATTATTAGTTATATGAGTTGTGTCATATTGTTTTGCCACATGACCCATTTTCTCTTGAGCTTCCATTTATGAACAGATATCCTGACATTCCTGTAGAATTTGTTGATACAATTCAGAATTCAAAATTCTATAAATGATAGCAAGTCATCCTGGTCCAGGGGCAGCAAAACTGGCCCAACCCATGTTACAACCACCACGTTTCATAGATGGGATAAGATTCTTATACTGGAATGCTGGAATGAAGTATTTGTTTTTCACCAAAGTTTTTCATTCAATTAAAAAAACTATTTTGGTGTGATCCATCCATAGAATATTCTTCCAATAGCCTTCGCCTATCCATGTGGTCTTTCACAAGCAGCTTGATGATGAGCAGAAGTTCTTTTTGGTGTATTGTCCTTGTCCTTGTAACCCTGCAATGCACATCATTGCTTTTCAGTGTTCTGGTGGCAGTCTCATGAACACTGATACCAATGCATAAACGGCCTTTAGTTCCTTAAACATTACCCTGTGGGTTTTGTTTTTGTTTTTTGGAGATCTCCCAGAGTATTACATGTCTTGTTCTTGGTGTGATCTTGGTAGGCCGACCACTCTTGGGAGTATGATACCACACTGCTGCCATTGCTGCTGCACCAAGCTCTGAACCGAAGAGGTTGGGGATAGTGGTGGGGGTGAGCAGGGAGGGTGACAGAGGCAATGGTAGCTGAGGGCATCCCATTTTCACACACACCACCACCATCCCTGACCTCTTTGGCCCAGAGCTCGGCAGCAGTGGCAGAGTTGTGAAAATGGGAAGCCCCTGGCCGCCATTCTGCAATCTGCCCTCCTGCTCACTCACCTGCCTGTTTCTCCCTCCAGCCATCCACGGCAAGTTGTCCAAGTGGAGTTGTCCTGTGGCAACTTGGCAGCAGTGACTTGGCAATGGTGAACTGGCAGCGGTGAGCTGGCCATGCCGAGCTGGCCGCAAGTTGTCCCAGCTCCTTGCTGGTAGATGATGGCATGTACAGTATTATGTTAAAGTAAGAGCATGTGAAGATATCTTTAATCTTAATTATGAAGTTGTTGGAAAATATATTGGTTCTTTTGATACAAATGCATGGGCAAATAAGACATCTGGATTTGTTGGATTGCTTCCCTTGTTAGCATCTTTGTCCTTGTCCTGTTTCTTGTGGGACACTTCTTCAGGTTGGATG
>NW_015386431.1:633521-655676 GCF_001527695.2 Protobothrops mucrosquamatus
ATGGTTGTCTGTATGCAAATATAGATCTCTATCCAGACTTGAAAAACTGCAATGTCATTGTCCAATATAGACTGTTTTTGAGTGGTTTGAGAACCAGCGCTGTTCCATTCTATTTTTATGGTCAGTTATTTAATGGTTGCTGGGAATCAAATTGGATCTATGATCTCATTGTGTGGGTAGTTACACTATATTTCTAAAGCCTCAGGAATAACAATATCATAAAGAAACAACTTGACAAAAGAGGGACAGCATTCTTTATGAGCAAGGTGTATTATGTCAGGAAGCCAAGAAGCAACTAACATCAAATTCTAACAATTTCTATCCTCAGATCCTGCAATAACCTATGAGAAAGACATATGCAATCTGATGAAAGAAAAATTCCTAAGGGCATACAAATTGCCACCAGATTGTGTAATTCTATACTCAACCATAACTACTTTACCTTTAGTGGAAATTTATTCCTGAAAATCAACAGGACAATGGTGAACTTTTTATCAACTCTTATTCCTTAAACCCTTCATTATTTTAGATTTATTAACATATTCATCATCTGAACCCATGGAAAAGAATATTTCATAAAATTCCATTAAAATCTCAGCAACTTCCACCTCACCATCATCCATAGATTTGATCTATATTCAAAAAAGCTCACCATAAAACTATTCTATGGATGTATAAGCCTGCTTCAGAAAAGTCAGCAGCACAGTTGAGACTCCTGAACTCGCATACATCAGATTTCAACCATTCGCAATCTGAACAAACAAAAGGAGTGGTTGACATATTACTATTCACTGAAGTATTTGATATGTTTCACATTAACTTGCATCTTCATAACTTACAGTATTTTCCTCTCCATTCTACCACCTCATCCCAATTTAAGTTCTACATCAGTTTAGCTACTTCATGCATCAAGGTAAGCTCTAGGTCATGAAAATCTATACATTTTAAACCTGAAAAAATGCAACCAGTCCGATTTTTGACACCATAGGCTAACAGTCTTCCTTCTATAATGAATTAACAATGCATCTGTTAATAGATTTATAGGCCACCTTGCTTAAGTTTATTGTTGACTGATTTTGAATCTAATTTTCTCTTGCTAAATCAAAATGTGAATTGTTGGGTTTTCTGATATGAATGAAGTTACTCTGTTTAGGAAGTGCATTTTTCCTTTATTTTGGCAGTAAAATAAAAATATATAAAATAAGATCACTGAAAGGCTATTATAGCAGCTGAACTGATAGAACATGCTGTTCCATAATATAATATGTTTGGTTTTGCTTAGCATGATCTTCAGTTCCATCAAAAATATTTTACTCCCGTGATCATCTAACTTTCAGATCTGTAGGTACTTTTGAAAAGTTGACATTCCATGGATAGTGTTACAAAATAGCTCCTGAGGTGTGGCACACCTATTAATTATGAATTTATTTCCTACTTACTGTTAGGAATACTCTCTGCCATTGTCTTGGAGGATTGGGGGGCAAGAAAGCAAAAGCGTGCTTATGGTGCCTACTCTTTATTCTTATTTTCAATAAATGCCTGAAGGATATGTCTGTGTTCCAAAAACATTTTGGAAATAAAATGTGTATTTTGTTGGTACAGTATACTGAATAAATGTAGTGACTTAATGAATAAGCGACAATGAAATTCACACTCAATCATAATAACCTAACTATACAATTAAATGTCCAACTCTAGGAGGTGGTACTCATCTGTTTCTTAACTGAGAGAACCAGCGTTGTCCGAAGATGCTTCAGTGGCCAACATGTCTATACACCAAAGTGCACAGAACACTGTTACCTTCGCAACAAAGTGGTATCTATTTATCAACTCACATTTGCATGCTTTTGAACTGCTAGGTAGGCAGGAGCTGGGGCAAGAATGGTATATACTATACATCTATATATCTATCCATCCATCCATCTTTTTTATTAAGAAGGTTGATAATCTAACTAAAATTACTCATGAAATGAAGCTTATCTTAAACAAATTGAATGTTTCACTGTTTTTAAAATGTGCTCAATATTATACAAACATTGTTCCCAATAATGGATTAGTAACTAAAATATCTAAAACTGTATTGGACCAACTAGCAGTTCTGCATTATGGACTAATACTTTAAAAGCAAATTTTTACAGGCAGTTCTTGACTTACACCGAAAGGTGTGACCCTTTGAAGTTAGGAAAGGCTCATGAAAGGTATTTATGATCCGATTTTGAAGTTATGATGGCCACCTACTCTACCATGGTCACATGATTGCACTTTGGGCACTTGACAATTGGCTCACCTTTACAGCCAATGCCCCATTCACATGACCATATTTTACTTTTTTTGCCAGTTTCCAGATTTTGCTCCTTGGATATAATGGTTCATTTAATGGTTGCTTACCGGCCACAAAAAAATGTAAAATCAGGTCTGGTCAAACGGTGACCCATTTAACAACCACAATTACTTGCAAATCTAATTCCAGACTCAATTACGATAATAAATTGAGGGCTACCTGTATTAGGACTGTTACATGGAACAAAATAACGAACTTTGGTCACAGATGCTGGAAGGTAGAAGTGGCAGTTTTCTATTACTCATGAACCACAATCTGTTAAAGAACAGTGATAGTAAGTCATTCTACCCTGGTCTCTTAACTACTCTCTTCCATAGTTTACGTGAAGAATTATAATTCTTAGTGTTTTCTGGTTCTTGGAAATACATTCTTTGAATAAATGAATTGAACTTACTTCAAAAATATTCCATAATAGTCATGTGAAAAAAAGTATACCCTCTTGGAGTTCTATGATTTTATATATCAGAACATAGTGAAAATCGTCTGGTACTTAGCAGCTCTTAAAAGTAGATAAATACAACCTCAGATGAACAACAACGTATGACATATTACACCATATCATAATTTATTTTACAAAAAGAAAGCCAGACTGGAAAAGCCATGTGTGAAAAATTGAGTGCAACCTTACTGCTTCCATAGATATGAAGAAACTATGTAGCAGCCACGTGTTGCTAATCAAGTGCCCTTGATCAACTGATCATCAGCAAGTGCGACTACGTCTATAAAACCCAAACTTTTAGGAGTTTGCTGATCTCCAGCATTGTGGTGTGGGTTAATACAATGCCAAATAAGAAAGACAGCAGCAATATTAGAGAAGCAATTGTTGCTGCTTATCCATCTGGGAAGGGTTATAAGGCCATTTCCAAGCAATTTAAAGTCCATCATTCTACAGTGAGGAAGATTATTCACAAGTGGAAAACATTCATGAGAGTTGCCAATCTTCCCAGGAGTGAATGTCCCAGCAAATTCACCCCAAGATCAAACTGTGCAATGCACAGAGAAACTGCAAAAAATAAGTTACACCTGACTCTACAGGCCTCAGTTAGCATGTTAAATGTTGAAGTTCATGACAGTACAATTAGAAAAAGACTAAACAAGTATTATTTGTTTGGAAGGGTTGCCAGGAGAAAGCCTCCTCTCTCTAAAAAGAACATGACAGCAGGGCTTAGTTTTGCAAAGCTGCATCTGAACAAATCACAAGACCTCTGGAACACTGTCCTTTAAACAGATGAGACCAATGTGATATTTGACCATAATGCACAATGCCACGTTTGGCAAAAACCAAACACAACATATCAGCACAAACATCTCATACCAACTGTCAAGCACAGTGGTGGAGGGTTGATGATTTGGACTTGTTTTGCAGTCACAAGATCTGGGCACCTCATGGTTATTGAGTCGACCATGAAATCCTCTGTATACCAAAGTATTCTAGAGTCAAATGTGAGGCCATCTGCCTGACAGCTAAAACTTGGCTGACATTGGGTCATGCAGCAGGACAATGATTCCAAGCATACCAGCAAATCTACAACAAAATAGCCTAAAAGGAAAAGAATCAATGTGTTGCAATGACTCAAAGTCCAGACCTCAACCTGATTGAAATGCTGTGGTGGAACCTCAAGAGAGCTATGCATAAACAAATGCCTACAAATTTCAATGAACTGTAGCAATGTTGTAAAGAAGATTGGGCCAAAATTCCTCCACAAAGATGTGAGAGACATACAGAAAAAAATTACTTCAAGTTATTGCTGCTAAAAGTGGTTCTGCAATCATAAGGTGCACTTAGCTTTTCACATATGCCCTCTTCATTTTGGCTTTCTTTTTGTTAAATAGATGACATGGTGTAACATGTTGTGTTGTTGTTCATCTGAAGTTATATTTACCTACTTTTAGATAAATGATTTTTACTATATCCTGAGGGTGTATTTTCTGTTTCAAGACTACAGCATCCACTACACAAATTATGAAAACATTGATAAAGTTAACATACCAGTAAAATCTGTTTACTAATATACAAAATACTTCCATTAGTCTTCCAACTTACACATATATCAGAAACATAAATAAGGGACCATGAATTTAAAGGTAAAAAGAGAATCATATCCTTAAAAAAGTTATATATTTCAAACACGTGTAAATGGCCACTATGAAATAGAAATTGAATAAATAAAAAACATGCAATTATGTCATGAGTGCAAAGTAGATTAATTTTCAAAGATGATTCCACGGTAAGATTCTAAGAAGTCAACTTGCAGCTTGCTTCTACTGGTAAGCAGTATCTACCTCCTTACAAATATTAATTGGGAAAATGCCCATTTTCACTTTTTGTCTCTCAATTTCTATAAAGCTTTCTATAAAGTGTTTTTAATAGAAAAACATTATTACATGTATAAAATCAGGAGGAATATGAATTAAGCAACTTAAAAGTACAACCAGACTATTTTCATTACATAAATTATGTTCCTGACTAGAATAAGGGTATCAATTTTAATATGGAACGCCCCTCAAACTTCAGCAATATCCTGCTCACTTACTAAAGAATTTTGTAAGTGGGTGCTCTCTAAATCAGTGCTTTTCAACCTTTTCAGATTGTATCACTTTTAGGACATGACAATATTCAAGTACCATCAGTGCTTAGCAGGGTGTCAAAACTTGATGGCCAAAAGAAAAAAAGGAAAAAAGTACCGGTTTTAATTTCGGCGGTGGTTCCTTTGCTGAATCACTTTCCCTTTGCACTGACAAACGAATGACGAATTTATCCATATTTATTAATATGCATCACTACCTTGGTGGTCAGGTGACTGGTTGGCCATTCTTCCTCTGTCCCTCTTTCTCCTCACTGCATCCTGGGCTCCTTCCACAGCCTCTGCTCCTTCACTTGATCCCTCCTCTTGTCTCACAGAAGCCTCTCCTCTCTCTCTCTCTCTCTCCTCACTGCTTGTCTCACAGAAGCCTCTCTTCTCCCTCTCCCTTTCTCCTTACTGTCTGCTGGGCTCTTTCCACAGCCTCTACTTCTTCATTTGATCCCTCTGCCTGTCTCACAGAAGCCTCTCTTCTTCTCTCTCTCTTTCCCCATCTTTTTTTCTCTTCCTCTCCTGCCAAAACCTCCTTTTATATCCTCTCCTCTCTCCCCCCTTCCTCTTCTCTTCTGGGTGCGCCACTCTCTGGGGCTCAGGGAGAGCTCCAGCGTTGGTCGCTACCCGTCTTACTCCCCCATGCAGTCATCCACTCCCCGGCTGGCCGTTGCACACATCGCTGCTCAATGGAGCTGTGTGCACCAATCCTGGGGCCTCTGCCAAGCCCCAGCAGCTCAGCTGACTCTCACCCCAAGGGCTGTCTGCTGCTCCCTGTGATAGCAGAGGCTGCCAGAAGCGCCAATCAGCTGCAGCTGCGTGCACCAATCCAGGACCCTCAGCAGAGCCCCAGCAACACCACAGCTCCAGCTGACTCTCCACCCGAAGACTGTGTGTGGCTGCCCGCCACCTGAGGCCGCCAGAAGCACTGATCAGCTGGAGCCACATGCGCTGATCCTGGGCCCTCAGCAGAGCCCCAGCTGACTCTCTCCCAAGCCTGTGCGGCACTGCCATCACTTCAGCTCATCCCCCCACTACACTTGTCTAGGTCACGTACCACCTGCCAGGTGCCAAAGTACCACCCGTGGTACACGTACCACCAATTGAAAAGCCCTGCTCTAAATCATCCAATGCCCTATTTGTATTTTACAATGATGCACCAAGGCACATTCCAAGAGCATATCAGACGAGAAGGAGAAAAAAAGGGCAAAAACCAAGGATTGTTTTTAGAGTAATGAAGATGAAAGATGAAACCTTTTCTAAAATCAGCAGAGGTATCATTTTTGCCTTTGAACAGATACGCATAACTGTCTATATCAAACACAGTTCAGACAAATAGCTGTAAAAAGAAGATACTAAATATGAATATTTAATGAATATAGGGTAGCTTACAGCTGCACATGATGGAAGTCACAGTAACCAAGCTACTTGAACATATGTATTTTAACAAATCATTTAATTTAGTTTCAGTCGGGGTTAAGGTACAGAGTATAACGTATATATTACCCAGTTTATGGCCATGTGTGACAGTTAATTTCCTCCTGTTGACTTCCACTGATTTTCATACATCAACTTTAATAGTATTATAAATGCATGCAGTGTCTTCTAAAACGCCACTCTTAAAGGTTCTGTGTCAGTATCTGGAAGGTGACCCTTATGGGATGTGTATCCAATTTGCAGTGTTCTGTGTTTGAGCTTGCATATTCATTATATTCATCATAGTACTGAAAATTCAAGCCATCTGAAGTGAAATTAGAATCAAACAATAAAATTTCTAAAAGCAAAACCATGTATATTCCATGCTAAAATACTCTCATTTATCATATAACCATGTGGAATTTCCTTTAGGAACTCAACAATATCATATTTTTACATAATGTAATTTTGAAACAAAAACACTTTCAAGTACGTTATCTGTATTTCTATTTTTTTTGGGGGGGGGAAATACCTTAGACATACTTGATAACTGGAAGCTCTCAAAAGGTGGATTTAAACAAAGCTGATTGAAGTTTAATAATTCCTATCCATTTTTAATGGATTTTTATGTGTTGCAGCTAAATTATTTTAATTTCCCTTTTTAACACTATATATAAGGAAGCAAGAATATAAAGACAAATGAAGTTTTATGAGCAGGTCTTTCTTAGAGATGATCAAATAGAAAAGGCCAATTCACAGTTATAATTTCTGTGTGTTATAAGCAGTATTGTATCCATGTCAAACCTGTATTAGTAAAAATAAACGTTAACAGTTCACAACATTCCAACTAGATTTTTTGGACTTAAGAGTGTTATAGATCAATAATTGCTAGAAAAATATTCAGAAACGTATGTAAAGTTTAGAGCAATGAAAAATAATTATCATAATCTAACAAAGAGAAAGTCAGCAGTAAGTAATAGAACTTGTATCTTTCCACCATTTTTCACCTCGCAATTACTGACAAGACTTGTGTACATATTTCTGCACCTGCACTTATAAAAGCAGATAAAATACTTAATGTGTGATTTACCATTTATTTTACCAGCATGGAGTACAGGATGAATATATCAAAGTAGTCAAGCAGTTATATATCAATGGTACCCCTGCAAAAATAGTATCCAGGTATCTGCTAATTAAAAAGAAATGGATTTGCAATTGTGAAGAAATACAACTTGATCTACCACAAAATACAAAGGGCTGCAAAAAATGTCTAATTCCAATAAGGTGTATAAGTTATTAAATAATGATCTCATTTAAAATATAAATGAAGCCATAAGTCTTTCTCACATGCAATATTATTCATTATTAAAGAAATATGTAAAAAGGCCATTGGTTTGCTTTGTTAATCATTGTAGAAAATGCCAATTCTCTGGCTCTGCTAGTTTAGCACTTAATGGTATTGAATTGAATTGTTACAAGTGATTTTAAATACTGTTAATTCCAATTCTCCGCTGATAAAGAATGAGACTCTGAATGTGGCAGTCTTCACTAAAGGGCAAGGAGCACAGTCTCTTGTACAATTATCCAGAGGAGCAGCAACCTCCACTACTCTGAGCCGCTGGCTCATCATCAATTATTTGTACTCCCCGCCTTGCAACTCCTGATTGACTAGAACCATTGCCTCGTGCTCTCTCATCAACTTGCGCAGTTTCTATCATTCCTACAATACAAAAATATTGTATTAGATTAGAGAATTTCTAATCATTGAACAAAAAAGCAAATCGTATTTTATACAAATGTAACATATGCAGGTTTTTTAAAAAATTATTTAAATACACCTACTACTTATAAGTTAATTTACAAACAGAACCTAATTTTAAATACCCAATATTATCTGAAACCCATGTGTATTACTGAACAACTAAAACTAGAGACAAATTGTCTCCAAAGAATCAAATACGATAGCAAAGATAATTATCCAAATCAATTTGAATATGTCACTGTTACAGAGAGCTTATCACTTTTCAGATTGTAATCATTCTATTTCAGTTATTACCATCCCAGATTATTCTACAGCAGCCCATTAGCTGACAGGTACTACCATTTTTCTGTATTCTTGAACTCTGATGCGGCTAATAAATTGCATGCACGGTATTCGTAATAAGCAGTAGTCTTCAATTTCCCTGGCACAACCTTCCTATATGGTTATTGCAAAATAAGAACGAACAACTGCAGGACCTATGATTATGACTTCAATCCAGGAATCTGGAAGGAGATCAGAAGGAAATCCTTTTCCTTCTAGTCCATAAACTGTATTATAATTTAAATATCAGCATTGCCAGCATTTCATCCTTGCCATTCTTTTGAAATGCTTGTTGTAACAAAGGCTACCTGTCAGTTATAACACTTTTAAGATGTGAACTTATATGCACATTCATCCAATTATTTAACAAGATTTAACTTCTGTAGAACTGTATTTTGAAGCCCCACGTTACTGTCATATGTATTTTTTTTCTGTCTTATTTTTATATATCAGGCATTAAGTTTAACCTTTCAGTAGAAATAAACAGAAATTGGATCACCTTCTTCTCGTATGGAATTAAGAGGCTATATCTTAAAGAATATCACACTTGCCAAGCACCAATTTAGCAAGTTAGGCTTATATTATTTGTTCATCTTTTAGCAGACCTGCGATTCCTGCCTCTCTCTATATTATCCAACACATGTTCCAGGATGGATCTAGCAGCCAGGAATCAAAGTACATACTACTGGAAGCATGGCTTCATGCTACAAATTATGAGCTTTACTAAGCAGTGCCATTTCTGATCTACAATTGTCTTTCTCACAATTACTGCTCAATCTACTATCCTCCTTATCCTGTATTACTGCAGAAAACAAAGACAAAAATAGGAAAATTATGCCACTGGGATGAGATCATTAATCCTATAAATATAATCTTGAACAGGAACAGACATTGGAATACCTCCAACTACTGATAAGCCCCTAAGTACCTCCCTTAGTAGCTACCAAACCTAACTGACTTAACTGACTTAAATACAGGAGCAGAAATAGTAAACAAAATGATGACAGGTTGCAAAACAAAATACTACCGTGTTCCCCTGAAAGCCCTACCCCGAAAATAAGCCCTAGCTTGATTTTTTGGGGGGTGGGCCTAATATAAGCCCTACCCCAAAAATAAGCCCTAGTTTTCGGGCGAGGCACATGCCTAAAAATCAAGCTGGGGGGGTGGAGGGGGGGTGGAGCTGCCCCACATGCCCCGCACCCACTTACCGTTGACACCTGCCTCTCCTTGCCGGCCCACTCCTTCTGCGGCTCCCCCCAGCCTGTATTTTGCCATCAGAGGCTTTCCGGAAAGGCCTCTACAGCCGAGAACCGAACTAGATTCAATCCATAGCTCGGTTCTCAGCTGCAGAGGCCTTTCCGGAAGGCCTCTGATGGTGAAATGCAGGCCAAAGGACGCCACGCGCATCAATCCGGAGCTCCATTCTCAGCTCGAGGCATTTCCTTCGGCTGCAGAAGAAATGGGCTGGCTGGCTGGTGCCGCCATCGCGAGATGAGACTGTGGAAAAGACACCCCCCAGAAATAAGACCCGGTGCCTCTTCTGGAGGCAAAAAAAATATAAAACAGGGTCTTATTTTCAGGGAAACACAGTAGCTCCCTCTATACATTGTTCTGGTCTAAAAAACTTAGCTACATTATTTTATAATTCTGTATGAAATACTTAGTAAGTCAAAATAGCATTACCAATGATATTAATATACAGTACCTTCAAAATCTTAACAATGCACATGCATTTTGCTGAAGATAGAAATATTCAACAGTTAAGCAAGGAACTATTTATCTATGTCCTTAAAATATTCTGTGTGTGTGTGTGTGTGTGTGTGTGTGTGTGTGTGTATTTTAAGTTAAATAGTTTATAAGTGCTGTAGCTCAATTTTAAATAGTAATATCATGTTAACATTCAATGACATCCCAATATATTTGAACATATTCAGAGCTGCATAATAACCACTGTGTGATGTCAGAATACTAATGTGGACAGGAGATTCTGCACTATTGTGCTTAACTAAAATTACATAATTTTAATATGAAAAACTGCTGTTCTATATCACATGGTCATGTGATAATTTGGTATCTTATTGGGATAATGTATAGGTAGGGAAAATTTTTAAATGTTAAAGGTGAGTGTGATGTTGAACTACATACCAAGGCTTTGGAATTTGATTGATGATCAGGAATTATGGTTATATCAAGAATGGGAAATGGCCAAAAGTATCTTATTGGCAAACTGGAAATGTGGTATTATTCCAAATGTTAAGGATTGGTTGTCAGAAATGTGTGATCTGTCTGTTTGGAAAAGGCAATATTTTTTACTAACCAAAGAATGTAACAATATGTGTTTACTATGGCAGAGAGTTTGTGATATTTTATGATAATGTTTTGTAGTGTATTTACAATAGTGCATTTATTAGTAATGAGTGACTATTGTTAAGTATAAAATATAAGGTAATTTTTTTTCTTTTCGTTCTTAGTTTGGATGTTGTTTCTTTTTTATTTTTTCTCTTTTGAGTTTTGGTTTCTATTAATTTTTTTCCTTAAGTTTAAAGATTGTTTTGTTAATTGTTTATGTTAAGAATGTTAAATAAAAAATTAGAAATTCATAATGCAAATTGTCTTACATAGCTTAAATCTAGTGCAAATGAAACTGGCTATAAAACAATAGCTCATCATTGAGGAGGCATTAGCTTTCATAACAGAAACATCAACCCATATGTTAGACAAACCTACGTTTACACAGATCAAGAAAGAGTTCTTCTATTCCTTTGTTCTGTTTGGCAGATGTATGATAGTGTTTTGCTCCCACTGATTCTGCATATCTGCAAGAAAAAACTTATCTTGTGACTGAAAATTGCATGCATTTTCTATGTTATAAGCAAATTATACAGACCGTGTAAATTTGAATACATTTAACGCACAGAAAAAATATCCCATTGCCTTTTCCTCCCTGTAATATCGTGACTGAATCATAGTTACATCTGGTCATTGATCGTAATAAAATATTTGGATCTGGAAACAGACAATTTAAAATTAGCTAGGAAAATAACATTAAGTGACAGCAGAATTGAGGCAGAAAAGGTAGATTTTAAGTTACACTAATTGCATAGAATGTTTTAATACTTCCTAATTTAAATGTGTATACAGGCAATCCTAATTTAGCAAACATAATTGGGACTGGCAACTCATTGTTAAGCAAAGCAGTCACTAAGTGAAAAATCACATGACCACGATTGGCCTTACAAGTTTACTTCACTTTCCTCTCCTTTGCTTTACAGTGTCAGAAGGAGGAAGAGAATAATAATGATGTTGTTGATGATGTTATCCATTCAGTTATGTCCAAATCTTGGCAATTCTATGAGCCAGGTTTCCCTACATCTGCCAATCTTGCACTACTTTGAATTGTTCTATGCTCTGACTGGTGTCAGCTTTGATGGTGTCCAGCCATCCTGTTCTTTGGATTGACTTCCTTTTTACTGCTAACTGTTCCTAACATAAATGAATTTCCCCACATGACATGGCCAAAATAAGCGAGATGCATCTATTGTCCGAAGGATACAAGCACAAACAGCCAGATAAGGCCGAACAGTGGGGAAGATTTCCAGAACTCAACTCATGAAGAACCTGGACAAAAGACGATTCTTATAGCCTTTTCACCCACTCTGGGATCCTTTTGAATAGTCACTCTAGCGCTGGTGTAATTAGCAGAACTGATGCTTGTATTTATATTCTTTGGTGAGGAAGGGACTATAAGACAGTCAGCAGGCACTCAATGGGAAATATACAGTGAAAGACATGTGCTTTCAGGCACGGGGCAACAGGTTACTGATTGTGTATGATGCACATGTGAAAGAGATTGTTGCAACTGCAATCAGTTGCTGTCCAAGCAGTTGCTAAATGAAGATTACCTGTATGCTCTATATAAGTGATGGCATCTTTAATGTAGTATTGAAATTAACAGTCAAAAACTTACGATTCTGCTTCTTGAATAGACACATGTCTTTCCTTCTCCAAATCTATCTTGTTACCTGTCAAGAATTCAGATTTCCTTAATATCCAAAATAAATCAGAAAGATACAATCTACTCAACATCAACAATATCTTTCTAACTGACTTCTAGTCTTCATTGTTTCTAGGTATGAGCGGCATTTACTTTTCTACATCTATATCCATTCAGGTAACCAGAATTAATTATCAAAGTCAACTTCACATTGTCAAGACTATGAATTAAGCAGCAAGAATACAGAGCAACACGCTCAGACATTTTTTGTAATTCTTTACCATGAAAATATTAAAGCGCATGATAGAATCCTGGTCCATCCTGAAATCTTTGGCTAATCTCTAAAAAACATGTTTACTTGTGTAATTACATTGGAAGCGGTGGTTATTTCAAACAGATAAGTTGCAGCTAAACTTAATTTGAGATCCCAAAGCACTTCCCAAAATGGCAAGTAATTTGTATAGTTCTGATCTTGTTTCTAAAGCAGTTTTATATTAACTTTATATTATCTTGTCTAGAACTACATGGACTCTAATAAGAATTAAAACACATTCAGAAATTTCTCAAGAAAACTTTCTCACATTCTTGCTACTGGCATTCTGCTTTCTATTTTTTCCTTCTTTTTACTTTTACAATCCTCAAATATTATTTTTCTTACTGAAGCCAACCAGTACCAAAATTAAAAGGGTTTTAAAAAAACAATTATAGGTTTTATGCAATCACCTAAATGCAAAATTCCACTAAAATTGAACAAGATTTCTTAGTCATTTAATAAGATGTAAAAACCCAAATCTTACCAACTATGCATAGGCAAATTTCATTTCCCAACATTTTTCTTAATTCCTTTACCCAGTTTTTTACCTATGAAAGTGACAAGAAAATTTATTTCAATATTATAATTTTTAAGTTTTTTAAAAAGTTATTTTAAAATTTTCTAGTAAGAAATCCCAGTCTTTTTTCATTGTCTTCACAGAAACTGCAATCCTGTTAACTGCTTTCTTGAAAGTAAATCCTACTGAATTTAATTTAATGGAACTTACTTCTGGATTGTACATTAAAAAGATCAATTATCGACACATAGGCCTACTTTATTTATAAAATGGGATTTCCTTTGCACCTTTTCTCCAATGCAACTGTCATGTGTCTGATTAATGAAACACTTCAAAGAACTTTCAGGCATTTTTTAACCTAAAAAGCCTTTATTAGTGTTACGGAGTGTCAGCACGGCATGGAGAATGCCAAAATCTGAATATCCCTTCCTTTGCACATAACATTCCAGGCATTTCCCCTCCCCTATTTTGGGGTCATGATTCACATCTTCCAATTAACCTGGAGGGCAAAGATTCACTTCCCTTCCAAGCTTTTCTCTCCTCTCCCCTTCTCCTCTGAATTAACTCTAAAAGTACCAGACAGTTCTGCATATTTTGTCAAAACAAGAATATTCAATATTAGCAGCGTTGACAGCAACCTTCAGCACTGCATTCAGAATCATGCAGTGAAATCCAGGAGCACTATTTCACTAGTTAATGCTATTCCTTCAGGGTATAAGCCCATTTAGATACCACTTTTTATTCAACCCAAGTCCACAGTATAATAAGATAAGTTTATCTACCAGATTATTTCTAAAATATAAGAGTGAAATTTAATTTGGAAAAAAATGTACTTGCTGTGTGCTTATTTGTTACAGGGAAATGGTGTAGTTACCTTTTGAAAAGAATCTTCATCTGTTATATCATAAACTAAAATAGCTCCATTAGAGTCTCTGTAATAAATAGGACCTAGTGCATGAAACCTTTCTTGTCCAGCTGTGTCCTGCATGATACAAAAATACTGATCTCATTTAATCTATTCAAAGTAAATTATTTTGCTAAGTAAAGTTTGATATTTAAATGCAGTATCATAGCAACATGATTATACCACTTACCCATATTGCAAGGTTTACTCTCTTTCCTCCAATATTTAGCTTCTTGGTTAGAAAAGATGCCTGAAGTGGAAAAACACCCATAAAATTAATACCCAGATTTCACCAATTCATACAAATAATATATTTCAATGAGTTTTGTAAATATGAAAACAAAACAAGCACCTGAGATCCTTTTAACTAACATATGAAAATAGAACTAATATATGTTTTGCAAGAATAAAAAAAAAAAGATTTGAATGGTGTTAAACTAGTTACTTATATTTTCCTCTTAATTGATAAGATTTATCAATTCCTTCAATTTATTTCAATATTATAGTTTTGACTAATGACTTTTTATTTCTTTTCTTCACTTTGCACAATGTTATTTACATAAAATGCCATTTGAAATGAAGGTCTAGGATGAACAATATTAATAAGTAGACAATTAAATTTTCTGTTTTTTGCAAAATTATTGACTAGTTCAGAGAAACATTTCAAGAAATTTCAACACTCGAAAGAGTTATTGTTGTCTGTGATGCATGTAATGGTGTTGCAAACTCTATTTTGTACTTATTTTAGATAACGGAAAAGAATAAAGGCTAGTGAATAAAACCTTTCTTTCAGTGAAGAACAGGATTGTGCTGCATATTGGACTCAAACTCCAAAAAATGCCTTGAAGTATGAAGAAAACAAGTAAAACACTACCTGCAGCACCTTAAAGCATCTCACCCTTTTCTAATATTGCACAATTGCCTTCAAGCTCCCAGTCTCACAAAAAGATGCAGTTGCTTTAAGGTGTTGCTGTTTCTATTCGAAATAACATTTTGGAGATCATATCTAAAGTTCTGCATATCATAAATGGGCAGATGCTTCTTTATATTTTTATTCCCACTGTAAACTCAACCATATTATTTTTGGTTCTTTTATTGTTACATTGTGTTTTAACTGGTTTGATATACTACCTTGAGTCAGCTGATGATCCAAGTAAATTTTTATATTCAGCAAAATATATAGTTTAACACATTAATGTATACAAAATACATGTTTATGCATTAATAAAGCAAACTTTGAATAAACTGTTAATATTTTAGAATTGGAAAATGTTTCATTAGTTTAACATTCTGAACCAGATTTTGTAAGATATAAAAACTGGCTGCCTAATTAAATCCAATTTAATCAGACAATCGCCTGATTTGGGACAAAGTATTAAGATAAGGTTCATATTATTTCAGAAAGGAGCATGAATGAAGATATTTCCTCAATGATGAGACCTCACTGTCTTTCCCAACACTGATGTCAAACCAACAATAAAATGAATGGCAGATAACAGACACGTAACACTGTTAAGTTAATGACTGTTTGAAAAACATTTAATTATGAGATCTACCAACCTCCTGTTCTCTTTTCTTGCTTTAACACCAGAAGACAAATGCTTGCAACCCAGCATTGGTCTGAGGCATTTAAATGAATAAAGATGTACTTTTTATCTGTTTTCAGTTTATAATAAAGCAACTCAGAGAAATCTGTTGTAATATGTTCTAGATGGCACTTCAAAGAATGTAAAATAACATGTTAAATCTAAGAAATGAACTTTGTTTCAATCACCAGTACATTGAATCTTATCAAAGTGGTCCTTTCATTTATTTATTCTCAATTTACATTAAGCATATTATAGGTAGTCCTCAGTTTATAATCACAAATGAGCCCCAAATTTCTATTGCTAAGTGAAACAGTTAGGTGAATTTTGCCCTATTTTACAACCTTTCTTGCCAGTTGTTAAGTGAATCACTGCAGTTGTTAAGTTAGCAACACTGCTGTTAGGTGAATCTGGCTTCCCTATTGACTTTGCTTGTCAGAAAGTCACAAAAGCTGATCACAACCATCATGAACATGAACCAGTTGTCAAACATCTGAATTTTAATCATGTGACCATAGGGATGCTGCAAGAGTTATAAGTGTGAAAAACAGTCATTTGTACAGTGCCATTGTAACTTCGAACAGTCACTAAATGAACTGTTGTAAGTTGAACACTATCTGCATAACAAATTTCATAGCAGGTTAATGAATCACTGTATGAAACAATTTAGATTTACAGAATTGTAGGAAACTGCATTTCAGATTATACTGCAGTAGTTTTTTTAAAAAAAACAATAGAATTGACTGCTTTAAGACATAACTTGTCTTATAGGAGTGTTGCAATAAAACTGGTATGGAATGGAAACAAAGAATTATGTAAGTCTCCTGGGGCTTCTTTGAGAAAGAGCAGGATGTTAAAGAGTTGAATAACAACAAATGTAATCTTTAGAGGAAGTTACAATTAGCAATTGTGAACTGACACTTAATTTTGAAAAAAGTCCTTAACTATCATATCCAGCATGGATTGCCTTCCAGTACCTAATTCTTAGTTGCAGACTGCTAGTTTGCAATGCTTCCCATTATAGTGGTCATTTGCAAGAGAGAACAATCTTAACATCCAAGTGCACAAATTTTTTATTCACTGAACTAATAGTGATAAAAGGGAAATCCCAAGAATCCACCTAACAAGTCTAGATGATTTGTCTAAACCTTGTATTAAAAAAGTACTGATATTCTATATATACTAGTAAGAAAATAAACTTGTGATTTATCAATGAACAGTATAATGGGAATAGTGTTTTTCTGTACTGTAGAAGAAAATAATTGCTTGGCTTGCAAAGATGGAATATATTCTCTCTTGCATGTTTGTTTTACAAAGCAAAAAGATCAGCAATGCTACAATTCATAAATTCAGTATAATTATCCTTAATGCCATCTTAAACAGACATTTAGACAGAACACAGAATTTTGGTATGGAAGAAGTCTATTACTTTGAAGAATCACATGGATCCTAATAGCTGAAAGTGGAAGTTAATCTTAATCAAGTTTACTTATTAAGCTTCCTTTAAACCAGGGGTGTAAAACTGCCGGCCCGTGGGCCGGTTTCATCATATCGGAGCCACGCCCACTCCATTGCCGGCAACGGCGAAAAAGCTCTGATACGTTACGCGACGTCATGTGACGTCGCGAGTTTGACTTGTCTGCTTTAAACAGTGGTCTTATTTGTATCCTTGGACAGACATCATTACAAATATATCCTTCTATAATCTGAATTATTCAGAGTCTATTTCAGCTCTGCATGTGACTGAACACTGGATCTGACAACATGTTCCATCACTATTCTCTAAAGAGTATGTGCAAAGCAAATGAACTGTAGCAACAAGAGTTTCAAATTACCGAACCATTCAAGATTTTACTATATATAAATCAAATATTTATTAACTAATTCGTAAAGAGGTCAGCGGAAGGTAAATGGATAAACTTTTTTAAAAAAAGAGGGTATGAGAATTATTTTCATTCAGAACATCTGATAATCATGTGAAATTCTTGAAAGAAAAAAATTATAATAAATCAAGAATTATTTTCATTCAGAATTCTGATGATCATGTGAAATTCTTGAAAGAAAAAAAATTATAATAAATCAAGCTGCCTAGAGATTTCTGCAATTACCATAACATTTTATTATTTCCTGCTATTGCACTGAATACTGTATTTCTGCACAGCAAGAAGGCCACATAGCCACTTCATTTTAGTTCTGTTCTCAATACCTATCATTTCTATCTTAATTCCAGAATTATATAGTTTCAGAAAGATCAGTTCGCAAAACTCTATGGGACAATTATTTTAATGATATTGTCCTTCTCAAGTTTGGGCTTCTACAGTAGTAAAACGATTCACAGGGATATATTTATGAAACTTAATACTAGGAATGAAAAACAGTACATTGAGTGAGCTTCGGTTCATGCATACATTAAAATACCCAATGTGTTCAAATTCCAGAGAAATAGCAGAGCCAGTTTACTACAGCATTTCTAAACTAGAACAGATGGTACCTATTTTTTTCAGCTCTTCTACGGTACTACCTCTTTTGTCTTTCCATGTTGTCTGACACAATCATTTTTATTTCTCTCCAATAAAAGGTGGATTTGATAAACATTAATGGCTACTTTTCTAAAGAGTGCGCGGTCCGGGCTGGAAACCTCGAAGAGCTTCATTCTCTCGCTGTTCAGGTTAGGTGAAAAAAAAAAACAGCTCGGGGGCCCAACCTCGCCCCCTCCTCAGAAGGACTCAGTGCGATAGGAGAAACAAGCCCATCTTAAGAAGGAAGCCGAATTTCACCCCTGCCGAAACAGGCGAGCGGCCTTCTGCTGCCTCCCGGGCCTACCTGCAGAGTGGTGATATGCTTGTCATTGAACTTGTTCTCACAGTAACGGAGTACCAGAGAAGTCTTTCCCACGCAGCCTTCCCCGAGCAGGACCACCTTGAAGGAGAAACTTCGCCCGCCAGCAGCAGCGGCGGCGGCAGCGCCTCCCGCGCCAGAAGTGGCCGCTGCCGTCGCCATCCGCAGCGAAGTGACCGCCGCTCCCGCGGCCTCACATCGGCAAACCGCCGAACCCCGCTCCGCTTTGATACGGGGCGCTGAGCAGAGTCCAAGATAACCGTAAAAGGGGAGCGAGCGGGGAGAAAAAAAGGAGAAGAGGCCGCGCGGAAGAAGACTGCGAGGGGGAAGCAAACCAGAGAAGGAGAGACGACAGGTGGGGGGGGAGGGAAGAGAGAGAGAGGAGAGAGAAAAAATCCCGAGCCACCCTCCTCCCGCACCGAGGCGTCTCGCTCAGCCTCCTTTCTAATGGCGTCTTCTTCCTCCTACGTCATTCGACGGATGGTCACGCGACACGCCGTTGGCTGCTGATGTTTCGGCATTCCGAAGCGCCGCCCGAAAAACTAAGAGGGAGAGGAGGAACAGATTCCCTAAAGGAGGCCGGGCGGAGATGACGTAGGTAACGTGAGATCTGTTAAGTGGACGCGATAGGGCCGCGGGGCCTATGTCAGTTTCGTCTTTTTCTATGGGGCAGGCGTTGGGACTACGGTAGTTGCTGAGTTTGCTATCGGCGGTAGAGGAGAAGATTGACAGTTGTTAAACTGGTCTTCTTAAGCAATGTTTCATGCTCAGGAGTTCTAACGAGAGAAAAGCGAAGAGGGGGGGAGGAAGGCTATGCTTTTCCGCACCCGTGATCTTTTTGTATTCATACTTGGAAAGAAAGTCTACAGGACTTTGTTTCCATGACATTTGCTTCTGGTCTTGGTAAGCCTGCAGAGAATTTGCAGGTTTGAGTAATGCGTACTGTATCTTTTCGGTTTGCTGCAAAACAAAATTTCTATAACTCCATGAAGAACTTTTGGGTCTCTTCAAGGCTAATAAACGTAGTTAAATTATCTAAACGACTGCGTGCGCATAGACTCGGGAACAGCGAACGGGGAGCAAGAGTGAAGCCCAAGGAAGTAAAACGGAAGAAATTAGTGCTGATTTATAAGTACCCATTTACAAACAGTTGCTGATAAGATGCAGATTATCTTCCATTGATAATTCATTTAGAGCAGTGGTTCTCAACCTGTGGGTCGGGACCCCATTTGGGGTCGATCAACCATTTCATGGGGGTCGCCAAGCAAGGCTGTCCGCCATTTTTTTTGTCCGCCATTTTTTCCCCCTTTTCCGGCGGGTGCCTTACCTCCCTTGGGCTGGGCCAACTGGTGGTCGGCCTGCTCCGTCTCTGCCGCTTGCCAGCTACGCCTCGGCCGGCGCAGGGGGCGGAACCACGCATGCGCGGCGCTCCCCGGCAGGGAAAGTCCTCGACTTACGACTGGTTGGGTAGTCCTCAACTTACGACCGGTTTAGTCCTCGACTTACGACCGGTTTAGTCCTGGACTTACGACTGGTTTAGTCCTCAACTTACGACCGGTTGGGGTCGCGGCATTAAAAAGGTTGAGAACCACTGATTTAGAGTTATAGGAATTCATCCACCACACCTTGTAATTTGTTATGCGAGGGGCTGTTATCAAAATAGATACATCTGGCGGCAAGAAAGGTGACCACATATTTCCTGCTTAGATATTTTCAAACAGTAATTCTAATCGTGCGATCATGTCTAAGATTATATCTGTTCCTAACGTACTGCTTCTACCAACCTGATGCAAACAACAAAAATGAAACAAATTTATCAAACGGAAAGTACTGGGAAAAACTTTTTCTAGGCTGGCAGCTGTCAAAATTAAAAGCTTTTCTGATTGTCCACCTGATGCTGTTATCCTGTGAAGTCCAGCTACCACTCTATGTTGCATGTAAAACTTGAACCTGCATATACCTTAGAATAATATGCAAATTAATTATTGTGGCTTATTCAGCAAACTACTTTGACACAGTATCTTTGTATAAATACATTTAGAGATTGAGCTATGTAATTATTCAAAATTAGATTTTTTTTTCCATCTCTTGTTTTAAACATTTCTAGATCATTTTCTGTGTTTTCCAGGCAGCCTGAAAAAAGCTTTTTTTTTATTTTTCATTTTGACTAGAATGTTTTAATTCAAGGATGGTTGCAAGATTTGTATACAACAAACACTGTCAGCTTTTTTCCAGTAATAGTTTTTTATTGGTTTATCAAAATATAAAATATAAAGAGAAATTCAAAAAAGTAGTAGAAAACTAGGAGGAGGGGGAGGGAAAGGAAAGCTGTCAAGAGGGAAAAGAAAAAGGCACCATCTTCCAACTCTCTTTTTTTTGTAATATATTTTATTGATTTTTTTAAAACATAAATCACTTAATAATTGGTGTGTGTGGTCTGGGTTACATTTGTAAAACAATAACAATTGATTTTTATAATCCATAATCCACATAATGGTTTTAGTTTTTCCTCTTTTCCCAAAATATCCTCTTCTGCAAACATTGAGTTAATACAATTCTTATTGTTTTGATTGTTTATTTTTGATTGTTTATTTTTAGGAATATTGAGAAAAATATATATTTATATATTCCTAAAAATTATAATCACATTAATATATTTCTTTTCTATCTAATCTTTCTGGTTGCCTTATAGATCCTGTTACAATCCTTATTTTAATTTGTTTCTCCCACCAAATTCTAGGTATTCTTACTGGTTAAGATTTTCTCAAAAATTAATTACATTTAAAAATTTAACTCGATTTTTCCATATGAACCATCTCACACTTTTATATTTCTTAAGGAATAGAAAAAACAGTGGGGAAAAAGGAGAGCAAGAGTAAAGAAACATAAAAAATAACATACTACTCCACCCTCATTGCGTCATCAGATAATCGCCCGGCCACCCTCTTCAGGGTGACCCGCTCTCTCCTTCAGTTGAGGGGGGGGGAGGATCCCCTGGAGGGGAGGGCTGAGGATTTTGTTCAATATCTGTATGACAAAGTCGCTCGGATCCGAGAAGGTCTTGACTCTGACTGGGTGGCCCCGGGAGAGGAGACAGGAGCAAGTCTTGAGACCATTGTATGGGAGGAGTTTGACTCTGTGGCTCCTGAGGACGTGGACAGGATCCTGGGGAGGCTGAATGCAACCACATGTTTACTGGATCCGTGCCCCTCCTGGCTGGTACTGGCTGCCCGGGAGGGTACACGAGCCTGGCTCCAGGGGATTATAAACGCTTCTTTACGGGAGGGTGTCTTCCCCGCGGCTCTGAAGGAGGCGGTGGTGAGGCCCCTCCTTAAGAAGCCTTCCCTGGACCCAGATGTATTAGCTAACTATCGCCCGGTCTCCAACCTTTGCTTTGTGGCGAAGGTTGTTGAGAGTGTGGTTGCGCAGCAATTCCCCCGGCACCTGGAGGAAACAGTCTATCTTGACCCGCTCCAGTCGGGCTTCAGGCCGGGATACAGCACGGAAACGGCATTGGTCACATTGGTGAATGATCTCTGGAGGGCCCGGGACAGGGGTTATTCCTCTGTCCTAGTTCTTTTGGACCTCTC
>NW_015386431.1:659433-729158 GCF_001527695.2 Protobothrops mucrosquamatus
TAGCACAGTCTCCTTTACCTTGGTGACAGCCTGGAGTCTGCGCAGGTTGAACAATTTCCCATCGGTTCTGTACCTCAGATTGACTCCCACTGAGCTGTTCTGAAAGGCGTCAGACAGCATGGCTGAAAACATCATGCTGAACAAGGTTGGTGCCAGCACACAGCCTTGCTTAACGCCGTTTGTGACAGGGAAAGCCTCTTAAAATATATATCCCTCCTAAGCTAATATATATATTTATTTCCTAAATTTCTTATTCTTTTTAACCATAATTAAAAATATGTTTTATCTAGTCCTTTAACTCATATTCAAAACATTTTTATCCATTATAATTTTCTTAAATTCAATCACATTTAAATATCCAAAACATTTCCTTTATCTAAGTCATTTCAACTTTTTTATATTGCTCATATCAAGAAAGAGAACAAAAAAGGGAAAAAAGCATAATATATTATTTAGGGAATTCATCCCTCTTAGAATGACATATATATTCCAAAACCTTTCTATTTCTTGAACCATATTCAAAGAAATTTTCTTTTTTAAGTATTCTCTCTGGTAAGTCCCATCATCTATTTTCTTGGTTTCCACTTTAGTCTTTTTCTTTTGCCCAGTATTCTTAATGTATTTTGCTGAATCAAAAAGTTTTTCCATATGTTTGTAAATGTTACTGTAGATATAAAAAGTAAATCAGATGAAGTGTCTTTGTATGGGATTTCTGCCTTTCCATGTTTGTTGAAAATCTTTTTCTTTCTCTCCACTTCTCTTATCATTTCCTTTCTCTCCGATGTTCCTGACATCTCTACAGTCCATTTTATCCAATCTGTTTTCTTGTCCTCAGATTTATTTTGTAGTCTTAAGGGATAAGTTTTTTTTTCAATTTTTGTGATTTTTTCCCCACTAGGATTAAATCATGTTTCCTTGTTTTGTTAAGTTCCATCTTTAAGTCTCTATTCTCAATTCTATATCCATTTATCTGTTTTATCTACTCCTTCTCTGTTGTTATTTTCTGGGGAATTTTTTGTTGTAGAGTTAACTTAGAAATAGATTGATTTATATTTTCAAAGTTATTTTGGATTTCTTTGTGGTTTAAGGTCATTGTTGTTTGAATTAGTTGCAGTATACTATATAACTCATCCTGTGAAGTATTTATGTTTTCTTGATATGTTCTTTCTATATGTCTCTGATCCATGATGGCCAAGAATTTGAATTTTTCTCTTCCTTTCTTTTCTCTGCAAATATCTTTAGAGTCCCAATTAAATAGATATTTGTAATCCAAATAGTTCAAAAAAGATTTTTTTTTCTGAAATTTATAATTCTCTCTTTGTCTAAAGCCCAGATTATTGTCTTTTTTTGTCACAGCTGTTCTTTGTTGTTAAAGCTTTGAAGGTCACAAACACATATTAGCTTTTCCCAGGTTTTGCCAAGTCTTATATTAAAGTCATAGCTGTCATAGTCTTCATCCACCACTTTTTCAATTTCCAAAATGAACAATTATCTTTAGAATGAGAGTCTTAACCATTCAAACAATTTTAGATTTATCCAAATTTAAGTTTTAAATTTCAGGTTTTATATTTATTTCATTTCCATATGTTTTGATCCTCCATAAAAAGATTAATTCGCCGCTTCTGTTAGTATAAGGTTGGGACAGAAATCCCCCTCCTTCCCTTTCGGAGGTATTTTGCTTCTTGGGGATCTTTTCCAGGAAATTAAATGTAGAATAAATGTAGTTTCAAACAGGCTGTTCACAGCTATGCTGGTTAGTGCTTTTGGACTTCGGTTGCTAGTAGCTTGGGCTGGTTGATGCAATACGGCCAGCTCTTCTCCTGTCGGGTTAGAAGGCTTTCCCCAAGTCGAACAGAATGGCCACTGCCGTTCCAGAATCGCTGGAGCACCCTTCTTTTTTTGTCGCCTCTCTGGGGTGACTTAGACCCATTTAGAGTCCCCTGGCAAGGAGAAATTAGCTACGGGCGTGCAGAGAATCCGCAAGCCCGTGACCAGTCGCTACCGTGCAAAACCGGAAGTCCAACTTCCGACTCTCTTTAGCATAGTAGAAGATAATATTACAACCGCAACTTTTTACTTGTACAATATGTACAAGCCATTTATATAACAATAAACCTAATTAGCAAAAACAAAATCAAAGTTTCATTTTTATTTCATTGCAAGCACAAAATCCAGAAACAATTTCAAAATAGAAACAAGGTTAGATACTGTATACTCTCTTCTTTGGATAAAAGAATCAATTTGACCATCTCTGCTTCTCTTTGCTTTGGGGAATAATATATACTTCTATTAACTCATTAATCTTTATCATAATTCATATTAAGAGAATCAATTCTCTTATTATTTCAATTTTTTTAACCCTAAAGGAAGAAAAACCTTTTTCTAGTTTGGGTATTTTACTAACTTTAAACAATACTCAAGTATTATATATAAAGTGGGAAAAACCCTCCTCATTTTAAACCCAAAACACAAAACTACATTAGAGTTTTTATCCAATTATATATATCACACCAATATAAGTCCAATTAACTCCAATTTGCACATGAATTCAAATTTCTCCCTCGAGTTTATCCTCATGGAGGATCTTTTTCTTCTCTTATTTTCAAATTTAATCATTAGTATTTTACAAACTTTGGGAGTTATTCAGCATTACATAAAAAGACATGCATTTACAAACTCATTTTATACATACAAACCTATCTTAAAGCTTTCTTTCAATACATATGTCAAAAATCCATCCTAACTATTTAAATCATTAAATTTAAGTCACTCCCTCTTGTCTTCATAGAATGAAATATTTTTCTTCTCACGGGTGTCTATCAAGTCTCTTCTTCAAGAAATTCTCAGCCTTATTTATGTCCATGAAAAAAATGTCCCTAGATCAGTGGTGGCGAACCTATGGCATGCATGCCAGAGGCGGCACTCAGAGCCCTCTCTGTGGGCACGTGCGCTATGCCCCGGAGATGGCGACCGTCCCTCTTCAAGCAGCCGCCTGCTAACTCGCCGAGGTCCCACGTGCTGGATGCATCCCAGCACGGCTGGTTTCCCTCCCCCCCATCCCGTTCCTCCTGGCCTCGCATGCTCTCCTTTTCCCGGGCATGACCCACTGCATCACCTCCTTAGCTGTCGGCCGGCCATTGAGCTCAGAGGCAGTTTCTCTGAACTGCTGGGAGCGGGCTGCGAAGCCCCAGAGTGCGCCGGTTAAGGGGCCAGCAGGCTGTAGCTGCTGACAGACACTGTCAGCCCCCATGCGCTCACTGGCCTGTGTGCGGGGACTGATGGTGTCAGGCAGCAGCCGCCCTGATCCCTGCATCGCTTTGCCCTGTGGCAATGGCACCCCTGCCCTGCCTCGCCTCCCCTCACCCTGCAGGATGAGCCTCCTGCCCACTGCCCCACCCACCAGTGACCCCCTGGATCTCCCCCAACCCTGCCTGGCCCCCACAGGAATCCCTGCCAACAAGCAACATCGAGGTGACCACGCCCACCTTGGCCACACCTACCCATTCTGCCATGACCACTGCAGCCATGCCCACCCAGTGGGCCACGCCCACCTGGCAACCGGCGATAAATAAGTGGGTTTTGGGTTGCAGTTTGGGCACTCGGTCTCTAAAAGATTCGCCATCACTGCCCTAGATTGTTCTATTAGACATTGTAGATTAACCTGGAGCAAACGCTTGTAGAATAGTTTCCTTCTCTAAGATGTCTATCATATCTTTTTTTCTCAAAGAGTTTTCGACCTTGTTGGTATCCATGAGGAAAATATCCCAAACTTGACCTCTTAAGAGTTGTGAGTTTATTTAACACTCTTGTTTCAATTGCACTGGGAGGGTTATATTCAAACCATCATCATAATAAAAACTGGTGTCAGATTTATATTTCAAAGGTACAGTTAGGTTATTTACATTGTCCAGCATTTGTGGAGTTGACACAGTGGGTTGATAATTTTCTACAGTGGGTTGATAATGTTCTTTTTAATATCCTCTGTATAATTAGTACTTTTGGACCCTAAGTGATTTATGGTATAAATGATTTTCTGTATAGACTTTTCAAAAAAATTTCTTGTGACAGATTCCAGCTCAGAGTTAAACATCTTCATAGTTCCCTCTAGTGGTCACAAATGTTATTTATTTCTTTATTTATTCCTTTTTCTAGCCAGAGTTCATGAAAATCGGAAAATTTCAACCACAACAACACAATATACGGCTGCAGATTATTCTAAAAATAGTAAATTAAGATCACAATTGTTATCCTTATATTTCAAAAGAGAAAGTACTCTACGCTTCCTTATTTTAGCCGCCTCCAGTAACCCTCTTCCTTGTCTTTTAAGAATAAAGGAATCTCAAAAATGGCGCATAGCTTCAAAAAAGAGTGATAAGCTGTAACTAGAGCCTCTTTTAGCTAATAAAGATAATAGTCTTATAAATTGATTAAGAAATGAAGGGGACAGCTTATTGTCCATTTGAAAAATAAATTCCAAAACCCCGTCAGCCTTGATGCTTACCTTTCTAGTACATTTCATGCTGTTACATAGATTAATTTGCATACATTTTAAAAATATGTACATTTATCTATTTGCATTAACATGAAATTCATGATCCAGCTAGGATGACAAAGGCTCTATTTTTAGGAGTGACCTTTAAATAATGTAATTAGATACAACATGAAGGTACTATAAGTCAAGTTGGTTTATATCTTTACCTTTGCCTTCAGTTATGCTCATGTAACTTTGAAAAGCATTTTTATATATTTCTGATGCTGCACATAGTGAAATAAGCTGAATATGGTAGATATGGTAGTCCATTCTACTGTGATTTCCACTTGTTTAAATTGTATTGGTTGAATAAACAATAATGGCTTTTCACATGATGCAATGCTAAACATGCTTCAATGTGATAATAATGAAGTTTAAATTGTACCTGTCTTTATTTTTTTTTCTAAATGGGAAATACAGCTTTTACAAAGGCATTGGAAAATTAGGAACTCCAAATAAGAGATCAAAAGCAAACCAAACAACAGTTATCAAAAGTGAGTTGGCTACAACATAGTTTTAAATTATTCATAGATTTCAAACTAAGTCTTGTTAAAGATTACTTTAGAAAATTTTGGGTGGCTAAGTGTTTAATCCAGTGTGCTTTGAAAGAAGTCTTTGAAGGAAAAGGGAGAAGTGTTTTTAAGGTGAAAAGTTCTAATTTCAGACAAATTGCTACAGGCATTTTTTTATAGAATACTTATGACAAGAACTCATGACTCTGGATAATATCAGTCCATTTTAATTTTCTGATCATGGTAAATCAAGGCTTCATCAAAGGGAAGCAGCTACCCAGCCTTGAATGATCTTGAAAATCAAGTCAGACTAGTTACCACTTGAATGAAAGATTTAATTCGAATTCCCAAAACTGTAGGCTAGATTGAATGTCAGCAAAGCTCTATAGCTATCAGCATAATATATTAATAGCTAGATTAATAGTATGGATTGAATTTGGATATGTAGTTACCAGGAAAGGAGCTTGATTTGAGGGAAACTTACCTTTGACAAGGTAAATCTATTTCTGTGAAAAAATATATTTCCCTAAAAGATTTAGAGCTGCTTAAGCTTATGCAGAAATGGTCTCCCATGTTGCAGCAGAAATATAGTATGTTAGAATTTCTTATTGTCACATCTTTTAGCTGTGAAATCAAGATTATTTTTTTCCGACAAAAATATGTTTTTTTTATAAGGGGGGTTGGTGCAAGCATAATGTTCAAATAAATGCTGCTTCTAGTTAAGCAAAAAGTTTGGGGTATAAATATTTTTGACTAAAAATATTCAATCATTGTCATATATGCCTTCAAGCTGATATCCTACAAAGGACAAAGAGGAGGCAAACAGAGTGCTTATTAGGCTATAATGAGATTTCACATTTTGATTTTTCCATACTACCAGTTGGTTCATAAAGAAACCAGTAGATGGTGCAGTTCCCATTGGTAAATCATTATTGAATAAAACATCTTTTCATGTTTAAAATGACAGCTCATCCAATATTAATGAAAAGTCAGATTGAGGCAATGCATCTAGAACGGGTGTCAAACTTGCCATGTCACGTGACGTAACACGACTTTTTTCGCATTGCCAGAGCTGGGGTGGGTGCGGCCTCCACATGATGCAATCAGGCGACAGGCTGGCAGTTTGACACCCCTGACCTAGAAAATCAGTAATTGTAATCTATGATTCTTGTGATGGATTTTTAATGATTTTATAGTATATATCAACAGTCATATGGGATGGAATGAGCAGGGATTTCTTCTTAAGCAAATGTAGAACTTAAAATGTACATGAGAAAGTCTTATAAAAACATTGTACCAGTATTTGCCTATACTGTAATCCAGTTTTACTCATGACTGAAAATTGTATCAGGTAACTTTCTGAAACATCTAGCAGGACAGCATTAAGCATTTGTATTTCTTTGCCTAGCTATTTAATGACTGGAGTATGGTTACTGTTTCAGCCAGGACAGAAAAAAAAATCTTAACCAAAACAATCACATAGATACGAAAAGGTCAGCACCAGAAATTGAGGCAATGATGTAATGTCCTGTATATAGCATTATTCCCATGTTTTAATGTTCTGTGCCACTATCACATCTGTTCTTTGTTCAAATATATTATAAAAACTGTCTTCCTTGTTTATTGCTTGTTCTAATAAAATCTATTTTTAGATCACAGCTGGGAGAATCTATGAGTTGCTGAACTATAACTTGCAATGTCTCTTACCCTTTGATTTGGATTAGAGGGAGGTACAGTTCAACTCTTCCATCTGCAGGTTGAAGATTTCTCATAACATGGCTTAAGCTGTGAAAATGGGCTGCAAGGGAACAAGAAACTATGATATGAATTAGCATTTTATCACTGTAATTAAAAGTGGCAAAGCCAGAAAAGGTTGTTTATAAATAAGCTGCTCAGAATTGTACAAACCAGTATAGAAGTATTTGAAACAAATCATTTTACATGTGTAAAATAAATAGAAATTCTATTTAATTTAAGTGTAATACAAAGATATGCATTATGAACCTCTATTCTTTTGGCAGGAGATGCTTGTATATGTATTTATTAATCAAATTTATATAGCCACCCTTTTCATTAATTGTGATTCTGGGCAGTGTACAAACAATCAAATAACAGATATAAAAATAAGCAATATAAAAATATAAAATCCAGATTAAAACAGAAATTATAAAAACAAATATACCAATCCTAAACAAATGGCGGATAACAATAGACACCTAACAAAGGGACCATTTGGTTTCCTGGTGGCCCCAAGCCTGATTACATAACCAGGTCTTGAGGGACTTTCAGAATATCAAAGGGATGGAGCTAATCTAATATCACCATGCTTTCACTCCCAAATTTCTATGGTGTTTATCACCAATGCTGTATTCCGTTCACTCACAACCATTGTGGAAAATCTTGGAGGGTGTGAACGGCTAGGAATGAAGCCGGAAATGCACACATAGTAACAAGTATATAGAGTATAGTTCATTGCAAAATACATGTAAAAAGACTTCTAGTATTCTATTGGTATTTTGACCAAGCATGAATATGGATATCAGTTCATTTAACTATATACTAATATAGTGAAATGCCTTGAATTCTATTTTATTTTAAAAGACAAACTCTTAGCTGCTAGTTTCTACCTCCTCACTACAGTGGATAGACTACTACAAAGAAAAATCATTGAACTCAATGGTCACATGTAATTTCTTTTGTTTGTTTCAGCGCAATGAATCTTTTCATAGAAAACACTCCAGTTTAGATCCTAAATAGTACAAATTGGATTCATTTGACACACATGGGAAATATGTGATACATACAGGAGTTCTCAAACTTCATTGTGCAAAGTACATGCAGAAGACTTTTAGTGTGTATTTTGACCAAGCATAAATATGACAATAAATAGTGTGGCCTGCAATAAATAAAACTATCAGACAATGTTCTAACAGGACTCCTGCCAGCTTGTCTGGCCAGAGCAAGAGCAGAATCTGGCAGCAACCCAGCAATATGTGTATGAACTCCCTCCTTGGATCAGGGTGTTCCTTTGACAGCCTTTATACTCCTAGCAACAGCTCTGCCAACAGCCCAAATCTGCTCCTGAGCACATCTTAAGACAATCCCACCAGGATTGAGGCTCTCTAGCAAACTCAAGTTCCACCTATTCCAAGGGCAGCAGTTCCTTGTCATTTGTTGCTTAAAATAATGCCCATTAAATTTAGAAATCCATAGAATAATTTTTGAATGAGGAATATCTATTACTGTTTAGCAAAAGTAGACAAAAATATTAGCATTATTTAAACTATTTTTGTTTACATTTATTACAATAATTATAAAACTGGGATGTATAAGTTTGCATATTATAGCATATTTCTTTAGTGTTAAAGAACATTTTGTATAACAACTTATTTGCTTTTTTTTATGAGAAATAGGGTTGTACAGTGTTTTGGATTCAGTCTCTTTCACTTGGAAGTACTGAAATATTTTCATATACTTAAACATGATTTCATTCAATGCTTACACCTTTATGAAAATCATTAACTTTCTAAATTTTGAGGCAGAATTAAAGGCTATGTAACTATGTTTATACTAGGTGTATAATATTAGCATTTTCACTCCATATTCAGATGTATGATTAATTTGTTTATTCATTGATATATGTGAAGGAATATCAGCCACATTTGCTTGGTGAAAGATCTGAATTTTGACATATAGAAACAGTAGTACTAGCTTCCTTTTTAAGACATAGTATGTTTACTCCTGGAACACCAGAGGAAATTAATATTGACTTTATATCAATGGATCTAACATAATGAATTTAACACATAACTCCATTTCACCAACATTCAAATGTATTTCTTAGATAAAAAAGGAAAATGCGTTCACAAACGCTTTAGGAAAAGGGAAGAATCAATAATCATTTGAGTAGTATTTTTTTAAGGTTAAAAACATAAGATATGGATCAGCCTAAAATACCTATATTTTCAAATTCCATTTCAAAGAGTGGCTAAAGGCAAAATAGATTGCATGTTTGAATAGGAGCTACGTTAAAGTAGTAATGCTGCTCTTCATTAGACTATCAGGAAGATACTAAGCTAGGACCCTTATTTCCAGGACTATATGTACATGCAACAGATGGATTTCTCCCCCCCCCCTTAATACTACTATAGCTACAATTCTGCAAATGTAGCTAGATAATCCTACATATAGATCAGGTTTACATAGCACAAGCCACATTATAGTCTAGTACAGGATCAGAAAAGGTGGTAGTTACAATAGGAGTCATTTCTGAAGGGATGAGGCTACAGCAGAAAGACTCAGGATAAAAAAGCCTTGGGCCATTGTTTTCTACATTGTCCTTTTGCTAGGACAATTAAAGGATTTTTTTTAAAAAATGAGACTATTTTAGGCATTTCCACCTCTGATTCTGTATATTTCTCTGCCAATTTTATACTGTATTCTGGTTTTGTAGGGAAGGAATAGCTTGCAGCCCTGACCTCGTGACATGAGATGTGAGTTCATAAATGTTCATGAGTTCAAAAATGAGGTAAATGGGTATCTTTGCAGATGGAAAAGCAAAATCTGTCTGTGCTAGTCAACTCAAGTGAAAGCTTAAGCAAAATTAACCAGCCTGGTTCTATAGAAGCTCTTGATCTAGTGCCACAGAGGTTAGAATGCAACATTGCAGGAAACTCTGCCTACAGGTTGGAATTCAGTCCTGATAGAGCTGAAGATTGACTCAGCCTTCCATCCTTCAGAGATTGATAAAATGAGGACCCAGACTGTTGGGGGCAATATGCTGACTCTCTAAACTGCCCAGAGGGTATAGATAATCCCCGAGTTACGAGCATTCACTTAACGCTTGTTCAAAGATACATTCTGAGCGCCCCCTAGTGCTTATAAGCAAGTCCCAAAGTTATGAATATTGCAGCATCATGGCAGTCGTTTGCCCTTATGAGCGACCGCAATGGCTCTGCAACATTCAACCTGGTATTCCCTCCCTCCCCACCCCTGCCTGGGTGTTCTGTCCCAGCCTACATAAGTCCTTGTTGTGCTCACAAGGAGAAACCCCTCTTCCAAGAAACAGGCAAGAACCACGAGAAAAAACCAATCCCTTTTATTCTTATAGACCCGAGTCAATGTCCAAGGCAAACACAGTCCACAGAAACTCGATACTCAACAGAAACGGTTGCCTTCGGCAACCAGCACTTCCTACACCTTCCCCTTTTATACTTCAGCCAAGGCGTGGCTTCCTAATGCCTTCTCCTTTGCCTTTGGAGCCATCCCATTGCATTCCTCTGTCCTACTCTCTTCTCCTGTCTGCGCATTCGTGCATCCCGGGATTTGTCCCAGCTGTTCCTCATCGCTGTCCAACTCAGGCTCTGAGCACAGCTGTGTTTCAGCCCGAGCACGATTAGAGGGGCCAGGCTCCTCGTCCGACCATACGTCTTGGAGCTCCTCAGAGCCTTCCTCTGATTGTAATGTCACTCCAGATCCCTCTTCCTCATCTGAGTCCTCAGACTCAGCTGCCAGATCCACTGGCTGGCGAGGAATCACAACACAGGTCTCCCTAGGCACCAGGCCTTCAATACTCACCCTGCGAAGATCGAGATCCTTTGTTTTCATGGCTGCTCCAGGCCTTTGGTCCATTCACAGAGAATGGATGCCTAAAGTAATGCAAGATCAAGCAAGATCAGTGGGGCGACACTGATCTTGCGTGATCTCATGGTACTTTAGGCTTCTGTTCTCTGCAACAAAGAACAGAACCAAAGCCGGGGGATGCTACTGTGTGTCTCTGGAGGCTGAATCGGGGCTCTGGAGGCCATTTCCAGGCCATTGCAGCTTGGATCTAAGGCTGGGGGAGACTTTTTTGCTTCCCTGTGGCCCGATCCAGGCTCCAGAGGCCTTTTCCAGGCCCAATCGGGTGGGGGAGGGGGTCACGGAAGTGTTCCTCGACCTCAAATCTGGGCTGTAGCACCCTGGAAAAGGCCTCCAGAGCCTGGATCAGGCCACACGGGGTGCGTGAAAGCCTCCCTCGGCTTCAGATCCAAGCTGCAGCAGCCTGGAAAAGGCCTCCGGTGCCCGAATCGGGCCACGCGGGATGTGCAGAAGCGCTCCCTCGCCTCAGATCCGGGTGACAGCAGGAACCGCGGCAGAGAGGAGACTGATCTTTTCCAGGTGAGTCCGGCGCGGCACGAAGGGAGGGGGAAGCATGCGGTATCTTAATGGGTTGGGGAGGCCTTGGGGGCCTGTTCCAGCACTAGGCCTTCCATGGCCTTCCCCACCCTGAGATACCTCATGTTCGCTTAATGAGCTGCATGCGTTTGAATGAGAAAGGGAATGATCTCGTATCTTGAACGAGATTCACTTTACGAGTTTTTTATTTACAACTGGAATGGGCAGGCTCCATTACACTCGTAACTCGAGGACTACCTGTACTATAAAGCATTATGGGGCAGTCTAAGCGCTATTGCTAAGTGCTAGTACTATCAATTTAATTAGAAAAGGAAATAAAAGTCATTGACAGTAAATTAGTTAACAGGAATCCAAGTGAAGATAATTATAACAAATGCACTGTTCCAAAAGTACCTCTTTGCTGTTACACATTGTTACATGAACCAGCCATTGAGGTTGCCAGTAGTAATGTATGGCTGTGAAAGTTGGACCATAAGGAAGGCTGGGCAACAAATAATTGATATTTTCAAATTGTGGTATTGGAGAAGACCCTTGAGAGTCCCTTGAATTGAAAGGAGATCAAATCAGTTAATCCTAAAGGAAATGAATCCTGAGTGTTCTTCAGAAGGATAGATTCTGAGGCTGAAGCTCAGTGCTTTGGCCCTCATATGAGAAGATAGGACTCATTGGAAAAATCTCCAAAGTTGGAAAAGATTAATGGCAAAAGGAAAAGGGGATGGCAGAGGATGAGATGGTTAGATAGTGTAATTGATGCAACAAACATGAAATTGAGCAAACTCCAGGAAACATTGAAGACATATTTCAGTGTTGAACTTGTTGATGATTTTCTTCATTATTTGACTGTTAATTGATGCAAAGTGAAATAGAAAATAATTCTTGACTTTTAAATTGTGTTTGTTAAAATGTCCATCTTTTCTGATAATTTGCTTTTCTGTAATGATTTTTGGTAGCAAAAAGAGTTGCCACTTTTTAGAATTGATCCTAATTAAGGCATTAAGTTAATTTTATAAACAAAAGTGATATCAAAGTTATATGGTTTTTTCTGAATGTAACGTATCAATGTTTCTGTAATGATTAAACAAAACAGATTGGATGCCATTTTAAAGTTATTTTTATTTGAACATATTTATAAGAGTCTCATTTGGGACACATTTTCTACATGTATTTTCAAAAAAGATGCTTACTGCTCTATTTATCGCAACATATAAATACATCGGGAAAATATCTCAGTGTACATTCTTCTCCCCACCTCATACATTCCCATTAAATATTGTATTTTCCATTCTTATTTATAATTTGTTCACAATGCTTCACTGATATCTATAATATTTTAACCAGATCTTCATCAATCCAATCAATTTCTTGGATTGCATTAAGATTTTATTATCTATTTTGCCATTACCCACAGATAGCCAAATTTTCAGATGCTTAGAATGCAACATTAGTGTCAACACTAGTCAGTGCTGTATTCACTTTATTATGCCATGTATTCCAGTGTCTATATTACAGAAATCTATACAGTAATTTTTACAGAAAATCCAAGTGTTTTAATCAATTTCTACAAATGGTTCTTCAAATTTGCTTTATGCACATTCACTGTGAATAGGAAGTCTTATCTACAGTTGTAATTGACAAGAAAAACAACTAAAAACAATCCATTTCTACAAACAATATTAAAAATTGTCAGTAGGCATAGCCTCTTTGAAGTATCCACCAACTTCTTACTTTTTTCCTTTAAGATTAGTGTAAAATTAAAATTTAAAGTATCTTATTTATATAAAATGACAAATATAAGATTATGGAAAATGGATTTAGTTGCAAACAAACCTGACAATTTTTTCATTGCATTTGTAACATAACTTGCCAATATACTTTTTTAAAAAATACAAGAAAAAGAAAAATGTAATTTATTAGTAAGAGTTGCTTTTGGTTAAATTGAATTTGACTTTTGGCCCAATCTTTATGAAGAAATAAACATTCTATCTGTTCAGATATCAGTGGGTAAGTTATTACAAGCTTTGATTTAAAAAGCAACATCCATCTCAAAGACGAAACAAATTTTGAACAAATATAAAGTATTTGTTCCATATGCCAGGATAAAACTATAGCTAATAACTACAGACAGTCGCCAAAGCATACATTTTTGTTTTTAAACATAATATTTTAAACCCAATAAATTAAATGTTAAACTTTAGGCACCAACAAGTTAGTACTAGGTTTCATACCATATATATTATAAAAAACATTTTAACAGCAAAAAGCAAAGTTATGATTGTATTGTATGTTGTACCAGTTCCCTAGCCATAGTAAAATAGGTCCCCACAAAAATAGATGTCAGAATAATATAGAAAGTTTAGCATTTTGCTTAGTCACTAGACCAAGATCCTTTACTTGTTCAGGTAGCTGTAGTGGCATTCTGTCACAGGTTTTTTTAGTTTTCCCAGTTCCCATTTCCCTAATAGATTATGGAGAATGAAGTGCAATCAAGTATTCTATCAAGTAATAACTATAGTCTGTTACCTAAGAAACAATATTAAATCAGGACTCCTTCTCTTCCTGTCTGTCTTAGCTACAATATCTAAAACAGCTGCAGGAAGTATAACTTTAATAACCTACTGATTCCTCATGCTTTCAGAACAGTTGCAGGAATGTATTCCAGTCCAGAATTATAAAGACTTTTGGTGGAGAATCTTTTAGGTCACAGCTTGTTTGAAGAAAAAAAAAATGCAAATCGATACCTTGTCTTCATCCTCTTGGCCAAAATCCCCATGCTATTCCTGGCAATAACAAAGCAATGACTACAGAGGAGAAGAGGTTCACTGCATTGTTATCCAGGATTGGTTTACCAGAAATGTGTGTTGCATTTTCTGTCTGATGGTTGACAACCATTCCAGTACGTTTATCAAAACCTGAAGAAGCAGTAAAAACAGCATGTTAACCAAATGGAGAAAACAGTCTTCAACAACACAATATGGCATCAACTTCAAAACAGAAGTCAAAGGTGTATTTGGCCCTCATTCTTATGTAAGGGTTTGGCTAAACCTGGCTATTTACAATTAAAATTTTGCTGTAGTAAACTGCCCTTTAAAGATAGAATACTGAAGCTGAGATTCTTAGGCTGAATCAATAAGAATCAACAAAACTACTACCCATTTTGTCAGTCTCAAGTTATTTCCCAGGTAAGAGTTTACTTCGAGATCACTGTTGACATATTGTGAGATTTATTGCTAGTGGAAAATGGCCACTGTCACAGCAGCAAATGATTGAAAAAATTATGTCTGAGGACAAGGTTGCAGATCGTAAAAAAGTCAAAAGTGTAGGCTGTAATCCTATATATACTTTTTTCAAAAGCAGCTCTGTAACACTCCTCAACTTTTAATCTTAGTCTATTCCATTTCAGACAGGGAAAATGTTCTTTTTTAGATTAAACAACTTCTAAACATGAAGGGAACAAATCTGTTCTTGTTGTGCAATTGTTTATATTTCTGCCAAGGGATTTATAAATCTCAATTTCCTATTATCTGTATGTTGTAGGTAGCAGGACTGCGCAGAGCTTTGGATCTGACTGCAGTTAGGCACTTTGGAGTGCATGAAAGTGCTCATAGACAACCTGTCTGCAAGTCTTAAGGCAGCATGTATGCAAGTCCAAGAAAAGTCATTGATTCATTAAACAACTGCAGACAAATGTTTTGTTTCCATTTTCACTAAAATATTTTTTAATAGTTTAGATTTAGGTAGAATATCAACTCTCCCTCCCCCAAATGTTGACTCTAACTCTTAATAACTTCCAGCTAAGTTGCTTACCTTCAGTATAATGCTTGTTATGTCTTGTTAAGAATTTTTCAGTATTACTCTTTATTATCTGATGTTAACTGGAATATGCTGTATATCAGGGGTCCCCAACCCCCGGTCGGTGGAACGGTACCGGGCTGTGAAATGCCAACAACCGGTCCGCACGAACAAGCAAAGCCCCATCCGTGGGATGCAGCCAGCACACAAAACCACGCACTCTCCGGTCCGTGGAAAAAACTTTCTCCACAGAACCGTCCCTGGTGTCCAAAAGGTTGGGGACCTCTGCTACATATGACGAAATAGCAATATCAATTAGTATTTCTAATTTATTTAATATAAAACATAAAAATATTTAAGATAAACATATTCTATGGTTATCAATCCTACATGTTCTACATCAGGGGTGTCAAACTCAATTTCATTGAGGGCCACATCAACATTGTGGTTGCCCTCTGGGGGGGGAGCGTGGCTGGGACGCGTGTGGCCTACTGGGTGAGCGTGGTTGGATGGGCGTGACCGATTGGGTGGGCATGGCCAGCTCCATATCACTCACGTCAGGGGTGCCTGGGCAGGACTGGGGCAGATCTGAGGGTCTCTGGCGGAGGGTGGGACCAGGGTGAGCGCCAGGACATAGTCCACTGGAGGAGTCTCACCATCCTTCTCAGGCCGGGCAGATGTCAAGCACCCAGCCCTCGAGTTCAGGGACCCTGCAGCCCAGCCTAGCCTAGCCCCACTTCCCCAAAGGGGTGCCCAGCTGCGTTTACCACCTCCTCGAGGCTGTTGCTGCTGTGCTTGCTCTCCTTGGCCAAGTTGCTTATGGTGTGTGCGGGAGGGCAAAATGTGTGGGTCAGAGAGAGGCCCACTCCCTCTCCCTGTGAGGATACCTGGCTTTGTAACCAAAGCATCGTCAGTGATAGGATGGGTGACCATCAGGAGGAGGGGACAAGGGAATGGCGAAAGGGCAGCAGGGCTGCTCATGGCCAAATGCTAAAGCAGGACTTCCTTCCTTCCTTCCCTCCCTTCCTTCCTCTGTTCTTTCCTTCCTCCCTCCCTTTTTCCCTCCCACTCTCCCTTCCTTCCTGTTCCTTCTTTCCTCCCTCCTACCCTCCGTTCCTTCCTCCCTGCTCCTTTCTTCCTGTTCCTTCTTTCCTCTCTCCCTTCCTGTCACCCTCTGTTCCTTGCTTCCTTCCTCCCACCCTTCCACCCACCCTCCCTTCCTTCCTCTGTTCCTTCCTCCCTCCCTCCCACCCTCCCTTCTTTCCTGTTCCTTCCTTCCTCTGTTCCTTCCTCCCTCTCTCCCTCCCTTTCTTCGTCCCTGATCCTTCCTTCCTCCTTCCCACCCTCCGTTCCTTCCTCTCTGTTCCTTCCTTCCTCCCTCCCTCCCTTCCTCCCTGTTCCTTCCTTCCTTCCTCTCACCCTCCATTCCTTCCTCCCACCCTTCCTTCCTCTGTTCCTTCCTTCCGTCCTCCCTCTCTCCCATCCTCCATTCCTTCCTTCCTCCCTTTTTTCCCTCCCTCCCTCCCACCCTCCGTTCCTTCCTCCCTGTTCCTTCCTTCCTCTGTTCCTTCTTTCCATCCTCCCACTCTGTTCCTTCCTCCCTGTTCCTTCCTTCCTTCCTCCCTCCCTTCCTTCTTTCCTCCATCCATTCTTTCCTTTGCTTTCTTATCTCTTTCCTTCCCCCGCGCTCAGGAAGGGGCAATGGGAGGGGGAGAGATTGCCATCGGCCATTGCTATACCACATGGGCGGATGGAGGCAGTCCCGTTGAAAGGGATGCCTCGTGGCTGCGAGGCTGGAGGTGCTGGTGGAGGGGTGGCGCTGATCTACAACCTGGTTGCGTCCATTAAAGCCAGAACGCGCTCAGCCTTACATCCACTGGAACCAGCAAGGAGCTACCCTGCCGCCTCGGTCTTGTCCCCCGAGTGTGCGCACAGGAGGCGGCCAGCACCAGCGTCCTGGGTGAAGTCAGCCTGTGGGGCAAGACAGTCAGCAGGGGTGCCGGACTCCACTTGCACACACATTCAGGGGACAGGGCGGGGCTGCCCCGTGAATTTAAGACTGAGCGCATTCTGGGTTTGATGGACGCAACCAGGTTGTAGATCAGTGCCACCCCACCTCCCACCAGCACCTCCAGCCTCACAGCCACGAGGCTTTCCTTTCACCAGGACAGCTCCCCCGCCCACGTGGGATAGCAAGACCAGCAGCAACATGGCAACACTGGCAATCTCTCCCCCTCCCCTTCCTGAGCGCGGAAGAGATGAGAAGGAGAGAAGGAAGAAAGTGTAGCAAAGAGGGGAGCTGGGGATCAGCGCTGGCTGGGAGGCTTTGCTGGAGCTCTGCGGATTCGGCAGAGAGGTCGGGAGCTCCGGTGGCCTCTGCGGTGGATGGCGGCGGGGCGGGGCTCCTGGGGAAGGATCTTTAAAGGGGAAGAGGAGAGTGTGGGAAGAAGATTTTATTTTCTCTTTTCTGGAGGAGGGAGAGCGAGGTAGGAAGTTGGCGAAAAGGCTTTTTATTCTTTAAAAAGGCCGTCGGAGCTCCCAATCTCTCTGCCGAATCCACAGAGCTCCAGCAAAGCCTCCCAGTCAGTGCTGATCCCAGCCAGCACTGATCCCCCCAACTCTCCTCTCCACTACAAAAGAAACGAAAGAACAAAGGTTCCACGGGGCAGCCCTGGAATCAGCAAGGAGCTGCCCTGCCGCCTCTGCCCCATCCCCTGGGTGTACGTACAGGAGATGGCCAGCGCCGGCGTCCTGGGTGAAGTCAGCCTGCAGGGCAAAACTGCCAGCAGGGATGCTGGACTCCACTTGTGCGCGCCCCCAGGAGGTGGGGCAAGGTTGCCCGTGTTCTGGCTTTGATGGATGCAACCAGGTTGTAGATCAGTGCCCGGTGGGCCTGGGCCAGACCGAGGTGCAGCGGGCAGGTCTTTTGCTATTTCCAGAGCAGGTCCCCGGGCCGGACAGAACCACATATCGGGCCAGATGCGGGCTGCAGGCCTTGTGTTTGACATGTCTGTTCTACATGATAAGATTACATTACTTTCTGTCCTCCTCTAACATGAAACTATCAGAATAACTATGAAAGACTATGGAAATCAGTACAAAAAGACTTACTACGTTGGAAAAAACTTCAGTTTTCTTTGCTGGGTNATATCCTACCTAAGTTTCTTTTTCTATTTCAGATGTTACCTATTTTAAAAAATGAATTGAACTTGAAAGAATGGCAGAGAGACTTGAACCGCTTTATTTGGGAGGGCAAGAAAGCGAGAGTTAAATTCAAGATTATTCAAGATGTTAGAGAACGTGGAGGACTTAAAGCTCCAAATTTGACACTGTATTATGATTCTTGAACTTTGCAATCTTAATAACATTTATTAAAACCTGCTTTTGCACATTTCCTAATTGATTTTTATAACAAATTATAACAATAGTTCATTACAAATATTCCAATTTGTAACAGAATCATTACTGTGTTACAAATGTTCCAATTTGTTTTATAGTATAGTAAAAAATTATAATGGCACTTTTTTTTAGATCCTGTGGGTTTAGTAATTTTGAACAGGAGAGGAATTGTTTATTTTTGTACTCCTACATTTATCTAAAGAGCTATTGTTTCTCTTTGGAAGAACAGCATACTTCTTGATAACGGATTCAATGCCATGTTGCTTTAATGTAATATTATTAAAGTTGTGCATTGGAACAGTTTCAAGGCATATGCCAGATATGCACTATGTATTATTCAATAAGTCCACCAGCCATTTATCATGCATGTCGAATGAATTTGCAATCTTACTTAGGCAAACAGTAATAACTACAATGGGCTTTCCAGCATGTAAGGATCCACTCTTCATAACTGATGGTCTTTGTTTTTGCTGAATATATTACATAATTCATAAAAATATTTTATGTAATGTTACTAATTCAGATTTTAGAATTAGTAATAATCAAATATTCTTAGGGAATCCAGAGTTCAGTGGCCTATAAAAGTACTTATGTACTTTTATAGTATTCTTTAATATCTTCATAAATGACTGAAGTGAGGGAATAGAAGGGGAAGTCATCAAATTTGCAGATGACAATAACCTGGCAGGAATAGTCAACACCCTAGAAGACAAGCTCAGGATCCAAAAAGATCTTGACAGACTTGAACAATGGGCCCTATCCAACAACACGGAATTTAACATAGAGAACAATAAACTTTTATACCTAGGCATTTTATTCCTAATAGCTGAAAATTAGTTAATAAGCTATACCTAAAAGTAATTAGAAAAAAGAAGTTTTAGTAATGTTTAATTGTTTTTTGACTGGGACTGGAATTTGATTATTTGGAAATACAAGGGGATTTGTTTAAAGACACATTTGTTTGCTTATTAAATCCAAGAAATACATTTGGATCTCCTGCCTGCTGGATAGCATTGTGATTGGATCTTGAAAAATTAAATTTGGATGCATGGGTTCTAGATTTCTATGGCAAATGATATATTATTTGCTGTTCCCTGGGAGGAGACAGCAAATATATTGTTTTCATATAAGAGGTTAATCTCCACTGTTATAATGTTTTTATTTCTCTATTGAGATAGTAGGTTCTGTGTTGTCTTTTTGAGCAAAACGTTATGTTTTTGGCTGCATTAACCCATGTTGCAGTTCTTACCATTGTTCTCCTTCCTTTCTTTTACATTTGTCACTGTCTTGTGGATCCATTTATCATTCTCATTGCTTCTAATATAAAGAGGAGATGAAGTTATAGATGGTGACTATACTTTGTTTATTAATCAACTCTTCTGTCAACCAGGACAATTTAATTACAATACAATAAAGTTTAAATAAAAAAAATGAAGGATTCATATTGGACATAATACATTAAGTTTGCAATTTGGAATTTTTGATAAGTCTTACTAGACTTTTGCTGTTTAATATGGACAGATGAAGTTTTAGAGATGGGCTTATAGAATGAAGACATTTTGGTTGTATTTTAAAAAATAGTGCTAAATTGTTAATGTTGATTATGCTTGATGGAGATTAAGAGGGGTTCTATTTTTCTATTTTTTTAGTGCTTAAACATATTCTTAATTATTTTAATTTTGTGTAAATTATTTAAAAACATTTTTATTGTGTTGTATTTTATTTGTATAATATAATCTTTAATAAAGTTATTGAAAAAAAGGACAGGAAATAAGTGAACCAGTGTCCTTTTGAAAGTGCTAACCGCATTACAGCAAGATGTCTATTGCTTCATCTCCACAGCTTTAAACACACTGGACACTGAAGTTTCCTCACAACGAGCAATAACTTAGCAATCCAATGAGCAAATAGCACAGGATAAGCATATATTTCCAGTGTACTGGTTGCAAAGAATTGTTCTTTATAGGCAATTTGTTGGGAAGCCTTGGAGAATTCTATTATTTATAACAGCCTTGCAATTCATTTACATTTTATGCACACCTTGGAAATTTTATTCCCATTTGCCCAAAAGGGGGGAAAAAACAAAGAAAATTACAATCAAATATACACTCAGGCACCTTCTGTAAGCTATACATTTTGGATGCACATATACATACCTAAATTGACAAGAAATATAATTATTACCAAACTAAATTGATGGGATTTACAACAATAGTAATGTTAAATATTACTGTATTATATAATATATGGTGAAGAATAATGCTATTTTATTAATTTCTAGGGTGCCCAACTCTAAAACAAGCTTGAGCAGTTTCACTAGATTAAAAAAAAATGACTATATAAAAAAATAACAGAAGTATGTTTAGATATTTGGTTGTAAATAATATCATGAATACAATTTTGGCTTAGCGAATAACATGTTAAAAGTCCTGTTCAACTCTAATCAGGCTTATAATTTGTTGTCTCCTTTTTGTTGCTTTCTGGATAGTTTGGCTAATGGCTGGCAATCATGGGAGATGTAACTAGAAGTTCTATATCATATAAAGCTGCTTATCCCCACTTTATACAAACAGCCTCTAATATAATAAAAACACACAGATACATATGCTTGTGCTTGGAAAATTAGATGTCAGAGACCAACAAAATATAACACCCTCTGTTTAATAATAATAATAATAATAATAATAATAATAATAATAATAATAATAATAATAATAATAATAATAATAATAATAATNGATGGATTGTTTATATACAAAAGAAGCATAGAATAGTGGAATATAATTTAGGTTTTTAATTAACTGGTTTTTTTTTATGTATATATTTCTTTTATTCATGCAGAATTTATATACCTTGTGGAGTTAGAGATATTATTAATTGTTTACTTATATTTGAATATTATCCTGGGATTAGGTTTGGGAAGTCTCGGGGGGGGGGATGCGGGTTTTATATTATATTTGTGTTGTATTTGTATGTTTTCTTTTTATGATGAAAATAATAAAAAAATTTATTGAAAAAAAAAAAAAAGATTACATTACTTTTCTACTAATCTAAAAAATTATTTAAAAACTTACCACTGTACTGCATTGTTGCTCCTAAATAGGAATCAATGATAGAGCCTAGTAAACCAGCAGAACCACCAAACACAATAATTGGCCATTGTGGAGCAGATATGTCCAAATCATTCACAAAAATCAACTGGGAAATGAAGTAAGCCATGCCAACGAATGTGCCTCCAAGCAAACTTGAAATTAAACCCACTAAAGTAACACCTCCATTAGTACCTAAAATAAATGAAATATTCCAAAATTAGTATTCTAAATTTGCATTAAATAGAGCAGTGATGGCGAACCTTTTAGAGACCAAGTGCCCAAACTGCAACCCAAAGCCCACTTATTTATCGCAAAGTGCCAGGGCTGCATCAGCATTGTGGTGCCCTCAGGGGGGGTGGGGGAGTGTGGCTGTAGTGGTCACGGCAGACTGGGTGAGCGTGGTCGGGGCCAGGGCGGCGGGGGCCAGTCCCTCGCCATCTCCAGGGCATCCCGGGGGGCCAACGCCACTTGCTCGCTCACTTCCTGCCCTGTCACTTCCAAATGCCACGTGCTCGCTACTCTGGCGAACTCTGCTGGGGCAACGGCGCGCATGCCCACAAAGAGGGCTCTGAGTGCTGCCTCTGGCACGCGTGCCATAGGTTTGCCACCACTGAAATAGAGCATAAAACCTGACATACTACACATATTTGGACAATATCTTATTTTAAATAAAATTACATTGACAATATCCATCTTTATTCTTTTCGCAGGACAGCAAACAAGTAAAACAAAAAGGAGAATCCCAGTAACCCTTAATCCATTTTAAGCTAACCTCAGCAAATACCATGTGCTACCACTGATGCAGCAATCTAGCTGAATCCACCTAATTAAAAAACTTGGAACAAACTTCAATTTTTCTCTTTCCAGAAATGCACTGTTAATACTAATATTAATTACACCCATCGCCTGTTCACCGCCCTGAGTCCCGTAAGGGAGATAGGGTGGTATATAAATTTAATAAATAATAATAATAATAATAATTATTATTATTATTATTATTATTATTATTATTATTATTCCAATCATTGTTCACTTCAGTGACAGGATTATCATATTGTATTAAACTGAGACTTGTTTTAAATAGTAATGTCCTTGGTTAATACATGACACAAATTCATCACTCAAACAACTGCATTATGCTTTTAGCAAGGTAATAATATTGTTATAGTTGAACTGAGAAAAATTTGTACTATATCAATATATAATATATAATTGTACATTTTTGCTCAAACCAAAGTTTTCCAAGGTGACTTACAATATCACAAGAACAGAGTAATACACAGTGCATAATAACATAAAAGCAACAGAGTACTGAAAGTTTATTTGCAGCAAGTTGCAAGGATAAAAAGTCTTCACCTGGCATTGTAAACACAATAAAATTAATGCTACGCATATTTTAATCGGAAAGCAAATGAGAAAGCTATGTATAAAAATGTCTTCTCTGATGGACAGTTTACAATGGGAGGACAATGGTAATCCTCGACTTGTGACCAAAAGTGAACCCAGAATTTTAGTTGTAAGTTGTTGTGATTGTAAGTTACGTCACTGTGTGACCAGACTTGATCGTATGACTGTTTTTATTACAGTGGTTAAACAGGTCACTATGGTTGTTAAGCAAATCACAGGGTCATCAGTTCAAATCCAGGTTCTCCAATGGATGGTTTTAGGCATACAAAAACATTTTTCTATTTAAGGGCTATCTGGCAGTTACACCTCCTCACCAAATTAACATATTAATCACAGACTTATTATAATTGTAAACAGCTGTAATGGAATGCATTAGTAGTCTTAAGGAAGGAGAAGAGAGATGCTGCCTAGGAAAAATCAGACAAGACAGGCAGGAGCCCACAATTACTTAACTGTCATAGAAAGAAAATGAGAAAGGGCCTGCCCTAATGGATCAGGCAGTTAAAAGTGTCTGCTGGGAAGTTTGCAAGAGTCTGTTAATGTAGCCTTACAATAAAGTAGAATTAGGTAATCTAATTCTGTTTCCTATCTGGTTTACCTGGAAGGACAACATGTTAGTTTCGGAGATATTTTGGCCAACTGTATTACTGCATCAATGATTCAGCTACATGGTAACTGGGAAATAGAAGGCAAAAGTTCAACTAATACAAGTCTTTCAGGCCAAATTCAAGACTATTCAAGCTACACTCATGGCTGAGTTTACACATCATGCTAAATCATGAGGGTTTATTTGATTGTGGTTTTCTGCATGTGATTCTACTCATGATTTATAAACCATGGTTTATAGTTCAATATGTAGGAATCTAGTCAATTATTGTTTATATAATATGGTTGCTAAAACAATGCTTAACATTAATTAAACCAAGACCACAGAAAGAATGTTGAGAGACTGTTTACTATCATTCATTCAGCTGAGATAATTTTGAAATTCAAGCTCACCTACTGGAACTTTTTTCCAGGTTGTTATTAGCCGGGGTTCATGACCTATGACAGTGCCAATTTCTGAAGCCCAGGTGTCCCCAGCACAGCAGGCCAAAGCACCCAGTAATGATAGACACATCCAGGATGCTGTGTATTGTTTAGAGAAATCTACTGGAATTTCACCTGGTCCATTTTCAATCATATATAGCAGAGCCAATTCTGCAGGTACACCACCATTGCAAAATACCTGCACCCAATTTCTTTGTCCACCTGTATACAAACAGAGAAGCTATAAGCTGTTAAGAGAAAACAAACATTTAACAGCCTGGAGAGTATATACTTAGAGAAAAAATGAGTAATGCTATGCTTATCTCAAATCATTAAATTTTCAATTTTGACTCAAAGCAAATATTAATACAAAATTATGTTGCTTACATATTTAACTCAGGTGATTCATTAGAAAGATGATGTCAAAAAATATTTATTTAGCCTACAGATCCAATCCACTAGATATTGGTGATTAAATATATTTTTTTACCCATTCCCCTTGCAACTTTCCAAAGATCACAAAAATTGGCCTCTAACAATGCTTGCTTATTCTAAAAATATCCATTCCTTTCTCTCAATAGAATCCTGTTCCCCAAGGAAATATTTCCAGGATCTTGATGAATGATAAGGAAAGGACAAAAGTGAAGTGGGGAAGGCCAGCTTCTTCCTACCCTGATCCAATCTAAGGATTACAAAGGTCCCCAAATCCTTATTGTTTTCCTTGCATAGGTGCTCTTGTTTGGGGCCTGCCATTCTGCTGGGAGGGGGAGAGGAAGTTTACTTTCGCTTGGGATAACTTTCGCTTTCTGCTTTTCTTCTTCCGCCCCTACCCACTTGAGAAAAGACTGTGTCTCCCTTATCAGGGAGACAGCTATGGAGAAACGAAACTGGAGAAGACCTTGAGATGTGCGCCAACTGTGCCAGTTACCCCAAAATCATACCACCTGTGGATTGGCTGGATTTCAAATGGACACTATGACTTTGGTGGGAGGAGGAAGATTGCTAGTTTAACTATACCATTTAGGCGGGCTTTTCCCCAGATCTCGCTTTGACTTCCCTACTGTCACTAACCCCTAATAAAAGTTCCTTTTGCGACAATGCCTGTTTCAAGAGTTCTGCTTTCTTGGGTGTTTAGCTGAGGAGGGTCCTTACACCATTCCTTCCCTAAAATCATAGGGAAAATCATCATCATTAAATTTCTTAAAACTAAAAGCTTACCTTCTTTGTATTCTGAATCTATTTGTTTTTTTACTTCTCCTTTCCACTTGGTAAGTTTGGAAGAAGTAATGAAAAACATGAGCATGGAGGTAAAAAAGCTGTAATTTGCAACAGTGAGGATAAATCCAACAATTAAACCTGAAAGAAGGAAAGTTGGAGAATTGCAATTTACTTTTTGCAATCACTTTCTTCTAGAAATTTAATTATTTGACTTTTAAAAAGAAATTGGCATCAACCTATACTGAAATAATAGTCCAATAATTTTATTGTTTTGCGCAGATTGTGCAAGTTAAAGCAATCTTGCAGGAGGAAAACACTATGTAGTAACAATATCAAAAAGAATCACAAAACAGTTGCAATATGGAATACTCCTATTCAGTTTTCTAGCCAGCCATATCTTGTTTTATGATATTCCACTGCATTCTTCTATAATATTGAACATACTCAATTCTCCTTTAGCTGATTTATATGGATTCCTGTCTTAAGTTATTTTCCTCAAAAGATTTGTTCTATTTTAAATCTTGATTCCTTCTCCAACACACTATACCTCAACATCTGCTATCAGTATATAAATAGGAACAGTTATTCCAATACTTCATTTCTCTTTCCTATTCTTTTTTCTTTAGAATAGGAAAACAAAACAAAAGATTATGAGCAAAGAATACCTTCTATTTCAGCTCTTCAGGGGTCTTTGAAAGTATTGGGCAATAAAATCTCCAAATTCAGTATTTATGTAGTATTTTTACATTTTATGGAAATATAAGCTAGCTTCCCCATGTTTCTGCATTCCATATGTAATGGTCTAAACGCCATCATTCCAATTAATATGCTCATTAATTATTCTACCTTATCTTGTTTGGAGGAAAGCAGCACTACACCTTTCGTTCTGTTTATAACTCTCTTCAGGCTATTGCTTCTACCAGAACATTCTGGTAATATGACTGGAAGAATATCATCCATTCATAATCCAGGTATCTGAAGATACATTCATATCAATTTTTCTTATATTCTGCATTTGGTGTTTCTGATAGAATCTGGTGTGTTTCCTAAATTCCGTTTTTATCAGTATTTCAAATTTTATTATAAATGCTAGATTCACACAAACTCTAATAATAACCATAAATAAATGAAATAATTCATATTCTCCATTCCTCCCATGTAACTTAAAACTGTAGGCCATTTTGAAGAGTGTGGAATAATCAAGATGAGTTTCTGTTAAACGAGTTAGATGAAACTTGCTAAGAATCATAATTACACTATGAATTCCATAAAGAAAAGGTTGCACAATAATTATCAGGTACAGAGATAGCAATTTTTTCAGGGGTAAAAAGCCATCAAATTATTATTCAATATAGACCAAGCATCCTCCTTACCCAAATTATGTGAGGTTGGATGCTCTGGATACTTTTGAAGCTTCTTTCCTCCTTTAAGTCCCAATTCTTTAGCACAGTATTTCTAGTATAGGCAAATTTCTCAACTATACTAATGAAGTATTAGTATGACTACATTAATTATTTTGAATATGCTGAAAAATACAAAGAAAAATGCTTGCATAGCTGCTGTAGTAATCTACTGCCAATAACTTTTATTGACCTATTCTGATATCAGATATCAGAAGAAATATCAAATTTCTTCTAAAAGGACCCCAGTGTCTTATTGTGGTTGATCAGACATAGGATCTAAAATTCCTCAGGCTATTTTCGATATTTGTATAGGACAACTTGACTGAATATATGTACACACACATACAAATGTACATACATATACTTACATATACACACTCACATATACACAAATAAAATTTCATCTGATACCAGGTATACATACGCATATATACATACATACATATATATACACATACATACATACATACACATACATATATATACATACATATATACATATATATATATACACACACACAAATGTAACTCATATTTGTTATGAGTTACTCATTATTTGAGTAATGTCTATGTTTACATTAATTACATAATTTGAACATAAATATCTATTCAAGTAATGAGTAACTCATAACAAATCCAATTCTATGGAGCCCAACATAACCCTAGATTAGATACCATCATATGAAGTATAAAAGATAGTTGCATAGATTTAGAGACAAGCCACCTCTGAATTCTACTTTATTTTCCATTCCGGGTGCAGAAGAGAATTTGCCAAATGATACATCAAATAATAAATAATTTACATATATTTATCCCTATAAAGTGATGGGAATAGATTATTGCCACAATAAGAAGAGAATTGTCATGAGTCTGACTAATGATTATTTCAACCTTGCACCTCCAGGTAACACTTTAAAAAAAAAAGCATAATGACAATAAACAAAAATACATCTTAATGCTAAGTTGAAAGGTGAAGGAAAATACCTACATCTCAAAAATCTATACAGACAACCAAAATTAAGAGATAAGGCCATACCTCCTATTGCTCCACCATGATCAAGACTCTTTTTCTTAAATCCTCGTGAAGCAATTATTAGTGGAATTAAAATTGAAAAAAGCCAGCGCCATGGAGAAATTGGCCGCAAACTACCTAAAAAGTATGTTGAAAACAGTACACAGAATGTCAAGACCAATATTCTATTGTACAAATCATGTTTTTAAAACTGTTGAAGTAACATACACTTGAAATTGTATCACTTTATATACAAGTACAGTAAAATATTCTGGGATAGGGGAGCAGTTAGGTTCTATGAAAAAAAACACACCCTCTAATGGCAATGGGCCAATTGAAGAAATACCCTGCAAAGTTGGGGTCTCCAATCCCCACCCAGTCTGTTTGGAGCCGCACTGGTCTGCGGCATCCCAGCAACCAGGCCATGCAAACAAGTGAAGCCCCATCTGTGGGATGCAGGCAGCACACAAAACCATGCCCCCCATGGTCTGTGGAAAAACCTTTCTCCATGGAACTGGTCCCTGATGCCCAAAAGGTTGGGGGCTGCTGCTGTAGGGCAGGGCTTTTCAACCAGTGGTACAGGTACCACCTGTGGTACATTGGCACCTGGCAGGTGGTACACGAGCATCCTAGAAAAGTGGTAGCAGGGGAGGGGAATGAGCTGAACCGGTGGCAGCACCGCACAAGCCTGAGCGAGAGACGGATGGAGCTGCAGGGCTGTCAGGGCTCAGGGAAGCGCCAGGATCAGTGCTGCTTTCCAGCTAATTGGTGCTTCTTTGGGGTTGTCAGGGCTCAGCGGAAGCGCCAGGATCAGCGCCAGGCTCCAGCTGGAGCTCGGCGCTGATCCTGGTGCTTCTGCTGAGCCCTGAAGAAGCACCAATCAGCTGGAAAGGAGCACTGATCCTGGCGCTTCCGCTGAGCCCAGAAGAAGCACCGATCAGCTGGAATGTTGCAGCATCTCCAGGGTCTTGTGATTTACATTCAGATGCTTGGCAACTGATTCATATTTATGACGGTCACAGTGTCCCAGGGTCATGTGAAGTGACCAAAACCTGCTGCAACCACCCAGCAGACGGGGGGAATAAAAACCAAACACCACCCCACCCCACCCCCGCTGCCAATCCTCAGCAGAAATGCTCACAACAATGAAAACCTCGGACAGGAAGAAGAGCGTGGCCGGGCGGGCAGGCAGGTGTCTTGCTCGGCTGTGGCTTGGGGGGCACTTTTTTCAGTGCCATTGTGACTTCGAACAGTCACTAAGCGAACTGTTGTAAGTCGAGGACTACCTGTACTTTATCACTTTTTTCCTTTTTTTTATCATCAAGTTTTTGACACCTTGCTAGGCAACTGGTGGTATTCGGATGTTGCCATATCCTAAAAGTGGTACACTGGGTGAAAAGGTTAAAAAGCCCTGCTGTAGGGTATAAAGTGGAAGTAATTTTACCCTTTGTGGAATCTAGAAACACTTTGAATTCAGACATATTTTTCATCCACATCACTTAACAACCAAAATGTTCTTATTTATTTACTTACCTATTGACTATAATTATTTTAACAACTTCATGCAGATTCCTGGCAGTTTATAATCAAACAAAATACATAAAATCACAACAGCCCCCTAAAAGCAACTCTACATTTTCAGCAATCAACTGTGCTACGATAAAGCTCTGTCATGACTGCAAGTGGAAAACTATAAGGGACAATACCATCCGGATCTCTGGAGACCAGTGTTAAGCATAGGGGCAAGGCATGAAAAAACCCAACCATGTTCTAGCCCCTTTATTGATTTTATTTGAGTGGCTGGATTCTCAAGATGGTCTTCTGGTCCTAAATGAACTGATCAAGTTGGTTCTGCCTGAAGCAGGAGAGCCTACCAGTAGCTAGGGACTGAATCATAAAGACTCTGCGCATTAAAGGCAGCATTTTGAATTGTGAGTCATGTGGCACACTTGTTAAAATGCAGTATTGGAGGCTGACTCTGCCCACTGCCAGGAGTTTGATCCTGACCGGCTCAAGGTTGAATCAGTCTTCCATCCTTCCAAGGTCAGTAAAATGAGGACCCATATTGTTAGGACCAAAATGCTGACTCTATAAACCACTTAGACCAGGGGTGTCAAACTCGCAATGTCACGTGACATGTAGCGACATATCGCGACTTTTTTTCCATTGCCGGCAATGGGGTGGGTGCAGTTTCGCCATGATGCATCCAGCCCACGGGCCGGCAGTTTAACATCCCTGACTTAGATACTGCTGTAAAGCACTATGGAGCACTATATAAGTCTAAGTGCTACTGCTATTGCTATTGCTATTGAATTGTACATGGAAACTTGCTGGCAATCAATACAGCACCATAAAATGATACAACACTGGCATTTTGCACCAACTGTAGGTTTCAGGTAGTCTTCAATGAGCCCCACCAAAATTAGGTTTGAGTATGAGCATATGAAAAGTGGAAAGTACAACACAAAATTACAGTATACAATGCTCCTGTTCAGCATTTCACATAGTGTTTCCTTTTCCTTCTGTACCATCTTTTTACTATCAACATGTTTTACTCTTCATATGGTTATTTTCAGTCTCCTTAACATATTCTATCCTCTATTTTAGTCTATTAATATGCTTAATGAATTTGAAATTATAGAGTGTTTTGTAAGCCTTATGAAAGACAACAGAAAGTAAATGGATATTAGACCACAAACACTGCATCCTGGATTCCAAACATACCAGTTGTAACACTGTCCCTTTTCTTTGAAGAAGCTTAGGAAACCATATCCTGTCTAATTTCTTTCATTTTATTTATGCAACAAACCAGTTTATTGGCTAATATATGTTACAGTTGTACAGAAGTGTTTCTCACACTTCTGCAACTTTAAGCTGGCTAGGGAATTTAGAGAGTTGGTGTGCACACATCTTAAAGTTACTAAGGATGGAAACACTGGTTTTGAGGTCTCACACCATCTGAAATTACATTGCCAAAATCTGTTGGCAAAAGTTCTTTTAATTGATAGATATCACTGCGGCATACACAGATGACAGTATTTTAAAAAACGGGTATTTTTATTTTCTCAAAATACCAGCTATACATGCACACACACACAGCCTTTATTATTTTTATAAATAATTCAAGGTGATGAACATACCTAATTGTGAAGCAAATAGAAGGAGATCAGTTATAATAAATTATTGACATAATGTATTCTGAAGCATCTGAAAGTGTACTCATATTTAAAATATATGATTCTCTCAAATACATTATAATACTTCTAGTTACTACCAATTAAATTACTGGCTATACATATATTTCAAATATTAACGTTTTTAAAATATATAGTTTTTAATATTATAAGTGGTTGCATATATTTTGATAAACTTCAGCAGTCACCTAAAATATTTCAGTTATAGAAATATATGGCAAAAGTATGCTTACATATCAACATTAGCTACTGAAAGTAATTAAACTGTGAATGCAATAAACTAAAACATTTCATAAGTATCTAATGACTTTAAATTTACCATAATATGTGCTTGCGGTCATGGACACAATCCAGAAAGATAAAGAAATGCATATAAGTATACTCAAAATGATGATGTTTGTTATCATTTTGAAGTAATCTTTATTGAAATCATTCCAGGAATAAAACAGCATTGAAAATCCAGAACTGATTACCTGTGTATAGAAGAAAGCAGAAAATGTTTTAATTGTTTAGATAAATAAAATATATAAAAAATCATGCAAAGTCAGAAAGAATGAACTATATTTCCATGGGGGGAATTTTGTTACTTTTGTGGAGATAAAGAAAATATATGTGTGCAAATCTGCCCAGTTAAAATATAATACAATACCTTCAAGTCTTTAATGGGGCAACCATTCAGATATTTATGTTTTTTTTGTTACTGTGTGTACAAGTCTTTTGGCATGGGTGCTTATTTGTAATATAAATGCTGACAATTCATCTCAAGAAGTACATTTTGAATGCATGTAGCAGAAAAAGGATGCACAGGTGAATAAAGTAGAATCCTTCCTCACCTTGCACTACTCCTACTGCAAATATTTCTCAGAGTCAAACTCACTGCCACTAATATAGGGTTATCATCAGGCATTCAGCAAAAAGAGGACATGTGTCAGGCATAGTCTTAAAGTATAATGCAGAGGTGTTTTTTGAGTATCTGGGTTTTTAAATTTTTTAAACTGTTTTCATAACAGTGGTCAAACTTTCCTTTACTGTGGCCCTGTAAATTCTCTTCTTTCTTTTCTTTGTTTATCAATAGCTTAGATTTACATTATTTATGTCCTGAAAATAAAGATTTATTGAAACAAATATTACAATTGAAGAACCAGTCTTTTGGTGCTGGAAAAAATGATTTTGTATACATGAAGGCCTACATTTTTGCTATAAATATTTTCACGATGCCAAGAAAGTTAAACATTGTCACTTCTTTTTCTTTCCCCCATCTGTCTTTTCCATTTGTCTGTTTGCCTTTGCCTATTCAAGATACCTGATAACCCTACACTACTAAAGCTACACTGGGAGATGAAGTCTGGAGTGACGGGCTATAAATTGTTGTCACTGTATTCTTTAAAAAAAAAACTTGGGCAAACAAAAGAGAGTCAAACGTTAGTCATCTGCCTTTAACTTACGAGTTTTAATAACCTACTACCAATTCAATGCAAAAGTCAAAGTATAATCCTAATCAAAATAGATATCCAGAATGTATACAAGTCATTGGCTATTTTCAATATATTTTAATATTGGAAATATTCATACTTCATATTCATATCCCTTGAAAAACTTCCAGCATGTATGTGCAGTACAGGATAGAATACGCGTTGGAACAGTCTAGTCTAGGGAAAGCCCTCAACAATTGTGTTTAAAGATACATCCGCCCACACTACTCTTCACTTCTGGCTTCTTATTTAATTTCAATCATTTATATAGTCTAAATGCTGTTGGGCTCGCTGTCCAAGATGCTTAGTACACAGTAAAGAGCAAACGGAGCTCCTTACGAGTAAGGACGGTACTGGGGAAGCATGAGCAGCTCGCTTAACAGGCGCCGAGCCTGCCGAGCTTGCATCTCAACTTCCTGACACACCTCAGGGCCAGAGGGGCCTCGCCTGGCTTCAGCCGACCTTCTTGGGGAGGCAGATACTGTTCCATCCTCTTCCCAGCGAGCCGCGGATCAAATCAGCAAGACGGCAAGGAAGCCCCATCAGCGCTGAACCCTTAAGCAACCCTCACTCGAGACCACTCCTCCGAATTAATCTTGAGCAGGGTCGGTTTTGTCCTTCCGGGGAATAATGAGCGAGTAGAGGTACAAAGTCAATGCTTTGGACGGCAGCTTGCCCTCCTATCTGCTGCTGCAAAACGCGAACCTTCTAGTTTAAACTTCAGTGAGAATATTTTTTTAATCAAAGACCAGTTATAATTTAGTAACTTCTGAGCAACATGGATAGGGCTGCATTGTAAAAAAAAAATACGTAGCATCTCCACCAAAAGCATGCAACGAATCTGTAGATCCAAACAAGAGGTTACTTGTCGGATTTTGCAAGGCAGAGAATCCTTGATTGATGCTTTTATTAGGACGACTCAGCTATTGCATTTGGGCGGTTTCCCCATGAATCACAATTATAATTGTTTCTTAATCTGTAATGTTACCCATAGATCAAGAAAGTATCACAGCCATGGCTTCCAATTTGTGATAATGGATATTGGAATAAATACAGTATCAAATCAAGCGTGAACTGAGCGTAGACCATTTATCATTCTACTTCATTCCTATCTCTAGCTGTCTACTTCTAACGCGCATGCGTTTTCGTGGGTGGGTTAAAGTTGAGCTTTAGAACTTTATTTTTCATCAGCAAAAATTAAGACCACTGCGGGCGCTTTTTAGAATGCTTTCTTCTTCATTAAAACCACTCTTTCCTTTTTATGCGCTCCATTGCTTCCGCCTAAATGCTTGGCTTTTCCTACCACTGCTATACACAACTGAAGCTCAGTCGCCCCATCAGCAATTTTCAGTACTTAAAAAGGTTTCTGTCCTTCCGTAAGTAACTAAATCAAATCGCTTAAATAGAAATGAATTTAGTTTTATCAGTTTCACTTTTAAATGCATAAACAGTACTCAATGAGACTTTTTTTAAGCAAAGTTCACATTTTATCTGAATTCCCCCTTCATAAATAGAAGCTATAAATGATGAATCTTAAATATTTGAACTGGTTAGACCTGTGAACATTAGATACCTTTCTTTGTTTAAATCACAATAACAAAAACAGGGTGATAATTCTACATTCACCTGGGAATGACTTAAATGATTCTCTGAGTGTGAGTGTGTGAATGTGCATTTCACTTTAGTTTTAGCAATAACGAGCCATCATTTTACTGCACAATTTCTTCCAGTTCCATTAAGATTGGATAAGCACAAATTGTTCCCAATTGTTCATTAAAATAGGCACACTTGGTGAATTCATGTAATAATAATTACTACCAAAAGAACTTTGTGAGCAAGCCTTGTGGTCTTTTTAAATTTAGTCTTGATGCTAATCTTAGGCATTTTTGTACATGCTTTGATGGGACCTTTGAGAGATATATTCTTCCCAAGGAGTAAGATTACCACTACTACTACCATCAAGACAGATGGTGTCTGTTCTGGATCATGTTTGGCATTTATTGGGTTAAGTGCTGTCTCCTTAAGAGATGGCCTGTGGGTAATGTAGTTTAGCTAGTCTGCAATCCCATGTTATCAGATCTGTGGGAGGAGTTTTTAAAGTTCCTCACAGGGTATCCTGGCCACTAGCCAGGTTGGAATGTTCTTTGTCTGAGAGAAGCATGGAGCCATTCGGACGTCTCAGTTGGCTCCACTTCAAGTTACAAGCTGGTGTGGAGGAAGCATTATTTTCTCACCTATGAGAATGAACAGATGTATGATATCCAGAAGCAACAACCACACAAGTATCTCTGAATAAAGTGTATCTGTTTTGGAATCATTTTTATTGAGTTTATCTGTCTTACTTGGACTTACAAAGCAACTTAACTCTGGGTCAGAACAGTGAGAAAATATTGATAAAAATGCATCCTTGGGAGACACTGTTCTGACCCAGAGTTAAGTTGCTTTGTAAGTCCAAGTCAGCTACCCCCCCCCCTTTCTTTGCCGGCAATTCAAACAGCTTGAGGCAAGACAGAGGGAGGGGAATAGGCAATGAGAGAATTGTTTCAAAAGATTGTCTGTGAACCCAAATCCGTTTGCTTGGAAACAAAGACAAAGTTTAACGTCTGTGTTACTAAAATGCAAAGGAGTTGTGTGTGTTTCTGACTGCTTTAGTAAGGAAGCCTTGGGAGGATAGGCTGGGAAAAGTTTCTTTGCTGGCAGATTCAAAGTATATCAAACTTCTGTTGCCTTTTGTTTAACGTTCAGAACGGGCGAACCCCCCCCCCTGCAAACCCAGCATTGCTTGAAAACAGGCATTTGCCCTAGCTGGCCCCTGGCTCTGAGATAGCCTTAGGCCATAAATCAATCTGTTGCCGAAGCAACCATTTGTTGTCATGGTAACTCAGCAATGATGAGAGAACTCTAAATTACCCCCTCCCCTTGGAATTCCAGCAATGTCCATAGAAAGAGAAGGTTTACAGAGGCTCCAGTAGCAGTGCAGCAGCACCCCCTGGTGGCCAATCTGCACACTACACTTTTCAACAATTTTAACCCTGCTAAAGGACAAGCACCCTTCACTTTGGCAACTGATTACCAAGGGGCAAGCTTGCATCAACCCAAGTTAACAACACCCCCTAGAGGGGAAAGAAGGTACTTCACTGAATGCAATTTCTAACTATGCAAAGTGAACCTGACAGTTAAAGAGCAAGTTATCTAAATTCATCCAAAGCTACCAACAGCCCTAGAGGGCACAGAGTGAACTTCACCCAAAAGTAATCACTCACGCAAGCAGTCACCTCTAGTGGTGACTGTGCTGAGGGCAAATTAAGGAGAAGAAAAGGCAACAATTAACCTTGTTTATTATTACAAGGCTGATGACCGAGAGGATTTTAGTGTCTCAAGCAGTCTCCAGCTTGCAACTTAACGACCACGGGATTTCGGGAGCACCTGAAGCTCAGTGATTTCCCAGGTGGCCACTAAGGATAACATGGTAGTAAGAATTTTGGCTGGCCTCTCTCCAGACGCCCCCTAGTGGTTAAAGGAGGAATTACACGCAAACCTTTAATCACGCACAGAAAAAGCCCTCTAGTGGACAAAGGGTGAACCTCGAAGGAAGAGCACCCTGGTAACTGACCCGCAGGAAGTAACCCCTAGTGGTGAAAGGCTGAATTGCGCTGAAGTACCCACGAACACAGGAGAACGCACCCAGTGGTGCCTCCACCCACAGACAGCACCCCAGTAGCTGATCTGCAAGTAGCGACCCCTAGTGGTCAAAGAGCGAAGTTCATCGAATTCGCTTCAAAATAGCTAGGAAGTTTACTGAACCTGTCCTAGCCATGGCAGAGTGTCCCATTGCTCTAGTAGAAGAGGTTCAACCAGCCTAGATGAGACACCCCAACCAGCCGGCCAAGGAGAAATGCTGCAAACAGCCAACCTTGACCTGTACACAGAGGCTGAAGCTCAAGCCTCAGTGAGGCCAAAGACGTCTCAGGGTCCCTATAACCTGAGGCAACAAAGAAAGCCTACAGAAGCCATGCGATCGTATCTGACGGACAGATAGCAGTCGTTCTACGACCGCCACGAGAGAGCCTGGGAGAGATTACAGACACTCTACCAAACGCCCGAAGAGGGGTTCCCTCTCGAATGCGCGCCCTCATTAGAAGAGGATAAGGTAGACGCTTTCCGACAATGGACAGACTTCGCACACCATCTCGAAGAGATTCAGATGGAACTAGGAGACCCAAGAGTCGATAGCGAGATGCAGAGCCTCAAGCTAAAAAACAAGAAACGTAAGAAGTTTCTAGAGAGCTCCAAACAACCCCCGGAACCCGGGTCCTACACAAAAAACAGAACGGTCAAGAGGGCCGAGTCCGAAGTTTCCCACCATTCACATGCACCATTCCAGCGGTCACATGTGGCTCCATCTCACGCCTCTGGAAAAGCCTTATCCTTTCACCATATATCCAAGGCGCATTCCAGCATGTCACAACAATCTCACGTTACAGGCGCCTCCCGCCATTCAAAAGCGTCTTCTCATCATAGTCAGGCGTCCCGAGTTTCAAAGGCAGAGCAAGCCAACATTGATGCTGAAGCTTCCAACGCAGTCTTACGCGTGCGAGAAGAGGAGCAGCTGAAAAAGAAGGAATTGGCGGTTATGGAAATTGAAGTAGCTGAGATGGAAGCCAAACTAGAAGTTGAAGCAGCTCAAATGGAGGACGATCGAGAAGCTGAAGCAGCTCAACGAGAAGCTGAAGCAGCTCAAATGGAGGCCAAGCGAAAGGCTGAAGCACCTCAGATGGAGGCCAAACGAAAAGCTGAAGCAGCTCAAATGGAGGCCAAATGAAAAGCTGCAGCAACTAAAATAAAAGCCACTCAAGAAGAGCTTGAGTTTGTACAAAGCCAATGAGAAGTGGCAGACAAAACAGCAAGAGCGAAAGGCCTTCAGAGAAAACTCCAACACACCACTTTCTTGCCCAATAGAGAACATCTGGAGAATGAAGATCGGCATAGCCATGTGCAGGCCTATGTGGACAACCAAAGCGCGTTTCAAAGGGAACATGTGAGAGCGCCACAACCATCCACAAGCCCCCCAAGACCGAGTAGACGAAGAGAAGAATCTCAACGGCCAGATGTTCCGGTCAGCTGGAGAGGAGTTGTTGCGACCTCTAGGCCACAAGATCTTTCCACCGTTGCTGCCCCATTGAACCCACCGAACCATACCACTGATGGCAGCTGCATGGGTCCACCTGTAGCGGCAACAGCCCCACAGCAGAACCAGCTGCAGCTCGGGGATGAGATTGAAAGAACTCGAGCCAAACTAGAGTCCCTGCTGCGACAACAAGAGGCAGCATCCCAAGGAACCGCTACCAAACCAGACCACAGAGGAGAATCCCAACAACCAGCTGTGCCAGCCTCCCAGGGAGTCAGCTACATACCACCCGAAAGACGAGAAACCCTCCAACAAGTAAGCACACACGAACGTAGGTCCCCTCGCTCAACGCCAGAGCAGAGGAATTCAGACCAAGCCAACAAGGTCCCTCGCACGCGACATGGCAAGATACCCTCAGCAGACAACACGCTGAAGTAAGTTACCAGCCGGACATGGCGCATGCCCCCGCTCCCGGAAGCTACGCACCTCCTCCGCCTGACTACAAACCATACACGGGACTGTGGAATCCCCCAACATTCGTTGGAAGAAAGTTGGACATGGCAGCCAGAGGTGTGCGAAAATTCTCCGATAAACCAGGGAGAGAGTACTTATTGTGGAAGCACATCTTCAAGCGTGCCATACTCAAGGAAAGGGCTGGATCAGACAAGGAGCTCATGCAGTTGGCAGCCTGGCTAGGCCCAGAATCCGCAAACATAGTGAAGAACATCTACGCATCCCATCTGGGTAATCCAGACATTGGCATTAAAAAAGCTTGGCTTGCACTCGACAAGGACTATGGTGAACCTACAGTGACAGAGTCCTCGCTCCTGGACCACATTCTCGATTTCCCTAGAATGAGAATCAACGAACTTCGCCAGCTGAAGACATTCTCGTCACTCCTTACTCAGCTACAGACAGCACAACTGGATCCTTCCTTGCCGGGACTAGCTTGCCTTGACCAGTTCAGGGAGCAGAACCATATCGTCCAAAAACTACCATGGCAGATATGTGATGAATGGATCAAGTTTTCTGTAGATTATAGGAAAAGGAATAAAAATAGAGTTCCCCTCTTTGCTGTTCTTGCTGAATTTGTCAATGACCAGGCAGAACTCTACAATGATCCCCTATACCTCTCCATCAGAGAAACACATTTTCCAACGACCAAGCAAAGCTGTCAAAACTCTGATGTAGCCAAGGCCCCCATCCAAAATGCATGGGGTAGAACTCCTATCTCAGTGTACAAAACAGAGATCACGACCCAGCCAAAGAAGACTTCAGACAAGCAAATACCGAGGAGCACTCATTTGGAACCTCACCCGCCAAGAAAAGGCCTGACTTGTCCAATTCATAAATCTTCACACAACTATTGCAGAGAATTTGGGGAAAAATCCCTGGATGATCGAAAAGCCCTACTCAAAGAGCATAGAATATGCTACAAGTGCTGTGACTCTACAGACCACATGGCCAAAGACTGCGCAGTCAGGGTGAAGTGCCACCTGTGTAACAGTGATAAGCACCTGGCAGCCTTCCATCTAGACTCTAAGAAACCCTCTGAGGAGACACAACAAGCGACTTCGACCCCTCCTATGACGACGGAGACTCAACGTGAATCCAAAGAGCAGCCAGGAGCGTATTGGACGTACTACACAGATATATGTGACGACTCACCAAGCCCTCCTTCATGCTCACCCGTCTGTCTTGCAAAAGTCTACCCCGATGGGCAACCTGAAAGGGCTGTGAAGATGTACGCCATACTAGACCCACACAGCAAGGTCACTATAGCTAAGCCCGCCTTTTTCGACCTCTTCGACCTCCCGAGTGAACTGAAGTATTTCGCAATAAATACGTGCACAGTACCAATGCGCACGGCGGGGAGGAAAATCACTGGTCCATGCATAGAATCGATAGACGGAAGTTCACATTTCCTGTTACCACCAGTGTTGGAATGGGAGACCTTACCAGATGTGTGCAGCGAAATTTCAACACCAGAGGCGGCAAGAAAAATACCTCACTTAGCACACATAGCCGATTCAATCCCTCCTGTAGATCCTGAAGCTGAAATCCTACTCATGGTGGGAAGAGACGCCCCAGAGTCCATTGGCTCCGATGAAAGAATCAAAGGTCCACCAGGAACCCCAGTAGCCATTAAGACGGAACTTGGATGGGTCATAGGAGGGACGGTTTGTGTCGATCAACCGCAAGCCCCAACCCAGGTGAGCATCTCAAAAACCTCCATTCCCAGTAACGGAACAGCACCTCACCTAAAGCAACACCTGGAACACTGCACGCTTGTGACAACCAAACCTGTTTTGGAAGCAACAGTGTTCCAGACCAGCAAGAATTACAACAACTTAGCCTTGTCCATAGAGGACAAACAATGTCTGCAGCTATGCGCGTTCTCCCTGAGCACCACACACTGGGATAAGCCGCGTCTGCCAGAACAGAAACAAGACTGGGAGTCATGAGTGTACTCCCAAGATATCCCCAAAGTATGCAAGTACAGCGCACGTATGTCTCCAGCTCACCCGCCACAGTGCAAAAGAAAGAATTGTACGCTTCCTCAGATGTGTCAACGAAGGTAAATGCAGCCTTAAGATACATCATAGTCTACAGCGGGGAGACTCACACCTACGTCATTTTGATTGCAACCATAAGATACACCAGAGTCTACAGCGGGGAGAGCTGCAGTCTTGGTGTCTTCTTTGGAAAAGCGAGACTAACAATACAACAAGACCACGCCGTACCAAGGTTAGAACTATGTGGTACCACTTTGGCTGTAAAGCTCACCAACTTGACAGCAAAGACGTGGTGCCTTGAACTACGGTCTACCACCTTCTATGCAGACAGCAAGATGATGTCAAGCTACATCTGCAAACAAAGCAGACACTTCTACGTCTATATAGACAATAAAGTAAAAAAGATTGGATCATCTTTAAGCCCTAAACAGTGGCAACATGTGCCAACAGATAAGAATCTTGTGAATCAAGTTAAGTGGCCCAACCTCACCACACAGTTAACAGAATTGATCTGGCTAGAAAGTCCTGAGTTCTTGGCTTGTCCAAACAGCCAGATGCCACAGAGACCACAATGCTATATGCTTCCAGCTCCAAATCAACGAGCCAACCTTCAACCTCAGGCACCCAGTAACCTCCAACCAATCTGCTTCAAACCCTCCTCTAAGCGGAAGCACCTGAGATTAGGCATAGATTTGATCATTCTGATCACTTGTCTTAGCATCCCAAGATTAACCTTGTAGAAGCCTGCAAGGACTCACAGACTATCGAAAATGTTTGTCACGATCCAGTGATTTACAAATATCTGAAGGCCAAAAATTACCCTCCCCATGCACCTCACATGGGCAAAGCGTGGGAGCGCTTGATTGGCGTACCCCGCAAAATCATGGACTCTATGTCGTCAAAGACACCCACGCCCACACATGAAGTCTTCACTACCCTCATGACAACAGTAGCAGCCATCTTCAATGCTCCACTGGTGGATCTAGACCAGCGATTCTCAACCTGTGGGTCACGACCCCATTTGGGGTCGAACGACCATTTCACAGGGGTCGCCAAACAACGCAGTCCGCCATTTTTTTTTACCCTTTTCCTTAGCTGTGCTACTCCCTCTTATTGGCTTTCGAAAGTGCCACAGGTGCCACTCAGAGCCGTTCCTGCCTCCCTCCTCTTTGCGCATGCGCAGCTTTTTTCTATATAAACTAAGGAAGTTTCGGTTTCGGAGCACATGGCAGAAAGCGAGACAGAACAAGCGGCAGAAAGCGAGAGAGAACAAGCAGCAGAAAGCAAGAGAGAGAACAAGCAAAAGCAGTAAGTTTCGTCTCTGGCCTGCCGCTGAGCTTCCTCTGCTTGGCCACACACCCCAGCGGCCTCAGAACACCCTGCCCGCATTTCCTGCAATTTCGCAGCCGGCCCAGCAGCTAAAAAACACCCCGCAGCCGCCGGCACTTCTCGTAATTTTGCAGCCGGCCTCCCCCTTCGCCAGTCTCTCCGGCCGCCTCTCCTCCGTTCCTTCCGCCCTGACTCTGCTGGGGGAGGACCGAGCCGGGAGACAACCCCCCCCCGATCCATGCCTCTGCGAGCCTGGTAAGCGCTGCGCCCAGTCCTCTCCAGCCCCTCGCTTTCTCTCCAACCCCCCTCCCCGGCCTTCGGTGCAGCGAAAGGATCCCGCTCTGCTTTCTCTGCTTTTGCCTCGAGTTCGCGTTTTGCAAAGGGGGCGGGTGGTCGAGGGCGTGTGTCCGGACTGGGAAAGCAGCGGGTTTCCCAGTCTTTCTTCTCCCCGCCGACGTGTTTCAGTTGCGGCATCTGTAGTGAAAGCTTTACACCCGCGGAAGAGCTTACGGGGCATTGCTCCCGCCCTGGCTTTAAATCTCGTAGCTTTCCACGACACACGGGGGTGTTGCGTGGCTGGTTTATGGAGCTATTGAAGCGGGGGGGTGTCCCACGCTCCCCCCTCATCCTCCACATTCCCACCCCCTTTCGGTTTACCAATTTGCCTTCTCTTCCTTTCTTAAGGATCTGGTGAGTGTACATAGCATCCCCTGATCTTTTGCTTCGTCTTCCCACCTCCCTGCTTTTCAACCCACATCTTGCTGCATTATTTATTTACTAGCAAAAGGGCTGTCAATATCATGGGCTGATCTATGCAAGACGGTTCATTGTACATAGAGACCGTGTGTGTGTGTGTGTGTGTGTGTGTGTGTGTGTCCTATGTGCTCTGCATGCAAACATCGCCCATCAAAGGTAGAAGTCACTGGCTTTTTGCTGGAATCCTGAGTCCCTGAACAGAGATTTGTTTTCCTCCCCAGTAAGGAATCGCGAATATTGATTCTCTTTTAAAGGACAAAAAGACACATTTAGGGATTCTGTTTGGATGGGGTAAAATTAGATGCTTTAAGAACTGAGTTAGATCTTGTTGATGGATTCCCAGATCTGTTGTGTTTTGGGACTGTGTGTTCTAGTCCTGTCTTAGGCATGAACGCTGGCTGGGTGAACTTGGGCCAGTCACTCTCTCTCAGCCCAACCTCTACCTCACAGGGTGGTTGTTGTCAGGAAAAGTAGGAGGAGGAAGGAATATTAGGTATGTTCATTGCCTTGAGTTATTTATAAAATTAATACAGGTGGGGTATAAGTACAATAGTCACTCCATGAGGGAGATGGGTGGTTTCTAAATAGGATATATAAATAACATCTCCAGCTGTCTCGACTTTTGTCCTGCCATTGGAACAAGATGGAATCTGGGAAGAGAGAGTGAGGCTGACTATGCGCACCTCTCCCTCACTTTAATCCAATCCACGCGCAAGTCTTGACATCTTGACCCAAGATGTCAAGGTCTTCATCAAAATCGATGGACAAACAACAACAACATATAAATAAGTCCTTCATTTGGGAATACCTTTCTACTCAAGGGAAAGATGCTTATTGCTGCATGTAAAAAAAGAAAAAAACAGGATTTCCCATCCCTTAAACCTGGAGAGATGGTGGGTCAGCAATGGGAAGTTAAGAATGGGCAGCTTGCCCTCCTCTTTCTGAATTATAGTACCCTGGGGATTGCCTGGTGGGAAAAAAATTGGACTTCAGGATCAATGTTGCATATTGTGGATGAATCATTGATCGTCATTTGAGAAAATATTGACTCCTGTTGGCTCCTCCCCTCCCCTCTCCTCTCCCTTTTTCTTTTTTCTTTCCTTTTTTCTTTTTCTCCTCTCCTCCCCCTCTCCTTTCCTCTTCTCTTGTTCCTTGTCCTGTCCTGTCCTCTTGTCCCCTTTCCTTTTCTTTTCTTTTTCTTTTGTTTAATTTTCTTTTCTTTCCTTACATGGTGCAACTTCTTAATTGATTGCCTACTCAAATAATGGAGTAATTACTTTGTTGAAGTGTTTAATTACATGTTATGACTTCCAGGAAGATGGTTTGAAAATGGGGAATAAAAGTTGATTTCTTCTGCTCTTTTCCTTTTTAATATTTCATTCCCAGAATTAAATCTGAGTGCAATGTATTTCAGCAAATATTGGGCAGATTCTGCCTACACTCCCTGAGATTGGGTGGTGCATCTTGGGCTCCCAAATCATGATGAATACTCGGTTATGTGGCCACCTAAATATGGACTTGTGTTTTCTCATAGTCTCAGATCTCTGGCTAAAAATCTGAATTGCATAAGCCTGGTTTCTTTCCCAGGATAGTAGAGTTGATTTTCCACCAAAGGAGTAAGACTCCTCCCATGCAGTTGGTGATTTCTGGCTGTGAAGTTCTAGGAGTTGAAGTTCACATGCCATAAAATTGTCAAGGTTGAGAAACACTGGGTTTGTAAATAGAACAACACAGAGAATGGTAAATCATAGGAAACTTTAATGAACTGTTTTGACTGAACTATGCCATGTGTCATGTTTTGTATTATTGAAGCTATTGTTACATATTTTCACTAGCAAACCATTCAAGACAATGGATCCGAAGAACATCAGGAAAAGGAAATATAGTGAGGATTTTTTACAATATGGCTTCACGTCAATATATACAGCGGGAATCGAGAAACCGCAGTGTGTACTTTGTTCCGAAGTTTTGTCAGCAGAATCGATGAAGCCTAACAAACTGAAACGCCATTTTGAGAGCAAGCATCCAAGCTATGCTGGCAAGGATACAAACTATTTTAGATCCAAAGCTGATGGACTGAAGAAAGGCAGAATTGACACTGGTGGCAAGTACCACAAACAAAATGTAGCAGCCGTTGAAGCGTCATACTGTATTTGGTGGCACTCAGAATCACCAGAGCCATGAAGCCTCACACTATTGCAGAGGAATTACTGTTGCCAGCAGCCAAAGACATTGTTCGACTTATGATCGGAGATGAATTTGTGACAAAATTGAATGCAGTTTCCTTGTCCAAACTGTGACAGGCGTCTTCTTATCTACTGTACAGACGACTATAAGAACTAGTCCATTAGGTTCTTTAATTTAGACGAGGTGAAGGTTATAAATCATAGGTCGAACTACTTAGATGTCTGCAACGTTTGACAAGGGTCAATGACCAAATGCACTCCATATAATTGCTACCGCTGATTAAAGACGAGTTTCTGTTTTGCAAATCTCTTGAAACTACAACTACTGCACGTGATGTATTTGACACAGTTGGTTCATTTCTGAAAGAACATAACATATCTTGGGAAAAGGTTTGTAGTGTTTGCACAGATGGTGCTCCAGCTATCCTAGGATGTAGATCTGGATTTCAACGTTTGGTACTGAATGAGTCACCAAAAGTCATCGGAACTCACTGTATGATTCATCGGCAAATATTAGCAACAAAGACGCTGCCACAAGAATTACGAGAAGTAATGAAAAGCGTCATAAATTGTGTCAACTTTGTAAAGGCAAGCAGCTTAAACACACGACTGTTTTCACGACTGTGCAATGAGTTGGATGCACCAAACAATGCTCTGCTATTTCACACTGAAGTGAGATGGTTGTCGAAAGGAAAAGTTTTAAAATGTGTTTTTGAGCTTCGTGATGAACTCAAAACGTTTTTTATTCAGAAAGCAAGACCGCAGTTTGAAGCTCTTTTCAGCGATAACAGTGAACTGCAGAAAATAGCTTACTTGGTTGACATCTTTGCCATCTTGAATGAGTTACATTTATCACTGCAAGGACCAAATGCAACGTGCCTTGATTTGTCTGAAAAGATCCGATCATTCCAAATGAAACTGCAGCTTTGGCAAAAAAAATTGGATGAAAATAAATTTTACATGTTGCCTACCTTATCTGCTTTCTTTGAGGAACATGACATTGAACCAGACAACAGGATTACGTTGATAAATTCTGTTAAAGAACACCTGCGCATGCTTGCAGATGAAACCTCATTGTACTTTCCAAATCTACCTGACACCCCATTTGCACTTGCCAGAAGCCCATTCACAGTCAACGTTGAAAATGTTCCTGAGACAGCACAAGAGGAGTTCATTGAACTTATTAACAGCGATGCAGCGAGAACTGATTTCTCCACAATGCCCGTTACAAAATTCTGGATCAAATGTTTGCAGTCATATCCTGTTCTGTCTGAGACTGTGTTGCACCTTCTTCTTCCATTTCCAACAACATATCTTTGTGAAACAGGGTTTTCCAGCTTGTTGGTTATCAAGTCTAAATACAGAAATAGACTTGTTGTGGAAGATGATCTTCGGTGTGCTCTTGCAAAGACTGCCCCGAGAATTTCTGATCTGGTGAAAAATAAGCAACCTCAACCTTCACACTGATGTTGGCTTTTTACGCATACTGTTGAAAAATGTAGCAATGTAGTTTACTGTTGTTATATTAAGACTGTTACCCATGCTACACCATGCTTCAAGACAAAATTTCATTTTTTTGTAATTAAAAATAAATATTTAACAATATATAATTACATATTGTTTTTGTGATTAATTACTATGCTTTAATTATGTTCAATGCAAATACATCCTGCATATCAGATATTTACATTGCGATTCATAACAGTAGCAAAATTACAGTTATGAAATAGAAACGAAAATAATTTTATGGTTGGGGGTCACCACAACATGGTGGCCACGCCCACTTGGTGGCCACACCCACTTGGTGGCCACACCCACTTGGCCATGCCCCTGGCACCCAGCGATGTATAAGTGGTTGGGGGTCACCACAACATGGGGAACTGTATTATGGGGTCGCGGCATTAGAAAGGTTGAGAACCACTGATCTAGACCCTTCGGTTTCTGAGTGTCCTGAGTCTTCTGCTCCTGCTGTTCCTGAGTCTTCTGCTCCTGCTGTTCCTGATTCTCCAGCTCCAGCTGTTCCTGAGTTTCCAGCTGTTCCTGATTCTCCAACTCCTGCTGATGTTCCTGATTCTTCAGCTCCTGCTGACGTTCCTGAGTTTCCAGCTGTTCCTGATTCTCCAACTGTTCCTGAGTTTCCAGCTCCAGCTGTTCCTGTTTTTCCAGGTTCTTCAGCTCCTGAGTATCCTGTGAATCCAGTTTCCTTTGTTCCTGAAAAAAATTGGGTTCCAGTTTTTCTGTTCCAGATTTGGTTTCAGTTTCTTTTACAGGAAGAAGACCTTGTCTTGTTGAGAGACAAGAACGCATACCAGAACTATTGGCCCATGGGACTTGTGCACCGGGCCCCACCCAATTTTGATGAACTAGTTCGCCAAGCTGAGGCCCAGATCGTGAAGCCACGTAAGTCTGCTCGTGCCTCAAAGACTCTTGCTCCAGACTGATCACCGAATTGGTCCCGTGCTGACGAAGATCGAACTAGAAGATTTACCCTCAAACTATGTATTGCGCTTATGCATTGTTTGATGTAACACTTGCTTATCTCTGTTATAATTGTGCATGTTTATATTTACCCTATAGTTATGCATGTTTGATACCATATTTTTGCCTATTTAGTCACTAGTTAGTTAACAATGAGAATTGCATGCCTTAATGCTATGTTTTTTGCTTATTTCGGTTAGTTAGTAGTGGAAATTTAAATGTCCAAGCGGGGAGTGTTCTGGATCATGTTTGGCATTTATTGGGTTAAGTGCTGTCTCCTTAAGAGATGGCCTGTGGGTAATATAGTTTAGCTAGTCTGCAATCCCATGTTATCAGATCTGTGGGAGGAGTTTCTAAAGTTCCTCACAGGGTATCCTGGCCACTAGCCAGGTTGGAATGTTCTTTGTCTGAGAGAAGCATGGAGCCATTCGGACGTCTCAGTTGGCTCACTTCAAGTTACAAGCTGGTATGGAGGAAGCATTATTTTCTCACCTATGAGAATGAATAGATGTATGATATCCAGAAGCAACAACCACACAAATGCAAGTATCTCTGAATAAAGTGTATCTGTTTTGGAATCATTTTTATTGAGTTTATCTGTCTGACTTGGACTTACAAAGCAACTTAACTCTGGGTCAGAACAGTGTCTCCCAAGGATGCATTTTTTTATCACATACACTCAGCCATCCATTATCTCTCTGGCAGCTTTCATCAACCAACTGGACAACAGCCCAATTTTAATGGTATGTGAGAATGGCCTTGGGAGAGAGAAGGAAGCACCACATAATAGGCATGGTCTATAAGCAGGGCTTTTCAACCAGTGGTACGGGTACCACCTGTGGTACATTGGCACCTGGCAGGTGATACGCGACCATCCTAGAAAAGTGGTAGCAGGGGAGGGGAATGAGCTGAACCGGTAGCAGCACCGCACAAGCCTGAGCAAGAGAAGGCTGGAGCTGCAGGGCTGTCAGGGCTCAGCGGAAGCGCCAGGATCAGCACTTCTTTGGAACTGTCAGGGCTCAGTGGAAGTGCCAGGCTCCAGCTGGAGCTCGCACTCATCCTGGCGCTTCTGCTGAGCCCAGAAGAAGCACCGATCAGCTGGAATGTTGCAGCATCTCCAGGGTCTTGTGATTTATATTCAGATGCTTGGCAACTGATTCATATTTATGACGGTCACAGTGTCCCAGGGTCATGTGAAGTGACCAAAACCTGCTACAACCACCCAGCAGACGGGGGGAATAAAAATCAAACACCCCCCACCCCACCCCCGCTGCCAATCCTCAACAGAAATGCTCACAACAATGAAAATCTCGGACAGGAGGAAGAGCGCCTCCGGGTGGGCAGGCAGGTGTCTTGCTTGGCTGTGGCTTGGGGGGCACTTTTTTCAGTGCCATTGTAACTTCGAACAGTCACTAAGCGAACTGTTGTAAGTTGTGGACTATCTGTACTTTATCACTTTTTTCCTTTTTTGGGGGGGGGGGTCATCAAGTTTTTGACACCTTGCTAGGCGACTGGTGGTACTCGGATATTGCCATATCCTAAAAGTGGTACAATGGGTGAAAAGGTTGAAAAGCCCTGGTCTATAGTAGCCCTGGTGGTACAGTGGTTAAAGTGCAGTATTGCAGATAAACTCTGCCCACAGCCTGGAGTTTGATTGTGATGGGGCTCAAGGTTGACTCAGCCTTCCATCCTTTCGAGATCGATAAAATGAGGACCCAGATTGTTGGGATAATATGCAAAAAGTGCTCTGCATTATAAACTGCCCAGAGTGTTGTAAAGTGCTATGGGGTGGTATATAAGCCTAAATGCTATTGCTATAGCTATGGTCAGATATGAGTTAACTGAGCCCACAGAAGGAATGGAGGCATAGCAACTTTCTAGTTTCTCGGACTGTAAAAGTGAGGTGGGAGAAATATACATTCAGACTTGTGAGATTCTGTTAATAACCTCACAATAAAGATTGAGCTAGTAGTTCTGTGTGGACTATCTCACAAGGTAGTTATCAATGAACATGGAAGAGACAACGTAGAAACTTCCTGAAGAGGTCTGGGATTACCTGGCAAAATATGGCCTTTGCATAATGGAATATAAAGATGATCTTAGGGAAAGATTTTGAGAGGCTCTAAAGACTGATATCAAAGTTTTGGTGTACTCCATCTTATTTGAAATATAATAAAGGCACGGCTATTTTGTGTTTCTTAAGTTTTCCATTTTCTCAGAAGTAACTTGCCATTTCACCTCTCTTAATAGTTCAGCATTCCTTTCCCAAAGATATTGCCAGCATCCAGCTCTGAGTGAAATAAGCTTATTTTTCAAGATGTTTGCACATTCATTATAGTGACCCAGCCAAAGATTTTTCTGGCCTATCAGTCTTTAAAACAGTGATCCACAAATTCTTCAGCTCATTAACTCCTTCATGATTCTTTAAATTGTTCATCGACTGCAAAAATCTGTTATATCAAAATAATTTAATATTACTTAACTAATAATTCTATGATTAATAATAACAAAATAATGGAGAGTCCAATTGATCCTTGAAGTGGATATTGATCATGTTGGGGAACCCTGCCTTAACATGATTTGGGTAAACATTACTGCTGGGAAGCAATATTGACTCTCTATGTGTCCTGTTTACTTTAAGCAATTTACTTTTTGTTTTAAGTTGAATTTGGAAAACTTCTTATCATAGAATTTACCTTTCCAGAATGATCAAGAAATATTCTGTCACTGGTTTCCATATTTACAATTGAAAAAAATGTTTAAATTAAATCAAATAAGTTATGGATTTGACTTTGTAAAAAATGAATTAGAAATTGTACTGTATGGTAATGATGGAAATGAAGAAAGTCTTACAGTCTTATTCATGAAGACCAATCTGGCTTTTTGCCAAAAAGACAACTAAGAGATAATGCGAGAACTGTTTTGAACATTACTGAATACTTACAATACTATAATGAGAAGCATAATATTTTGGATGCAGAGAAAGCCTTTGACAATTTAAATGGGTCTGTATGTTTAAAGCCCTGGAAGATATAAACTTCAGGGAGAAATTTATTCAAGGAGTTAAAGTGATTTGTACTTCACAGCAAAGATCATTATTAATGGAGATTTAACTGGTGTGAAATTCAAAAGGGTATGAGACAAGAGTGTCCTTTATCTCCTTTGTTGTTTATATTGGTACTGAAAGTTTTGAATAGGGATATTAGATGATAAAATAACAGCCATACATATTAAAAAGGAAGTTTATAAATTGAGACCATTTGATGATGATTTATGTTTCTGCAAGATCCAAAAACTGGAATTAAATACTTGATAAGAAATTAAATATTGAGAATATGGCTTTTCAGGATTATGAAATATTGACGAAAAAAGCAGGTTTCAAGGTGAAGAAAAGGTTTAAATATCTTTTAACAAATACCTTTTGACAAATACAAATTCTAAATTGTTTCAAAACAACTTTGTACCTGTGTGGAATGATATAAAAAAAACTTATGAAGATGGAATAACTTGCAATTTTCTTTATCAGGTAGAATCTTTGTAATTAAGATAAATGTTTTACCAAAGATGTTATTTTTTATTTCAGAATTTACTGATACTTATAATTGATACTCCATTTAATCAATGGCAAATGGATATTTCCAAATTTATATGGCAAGAAAAAAACACCAAGATAAAGATATAAACTTTATCTTAAAGAAAAAGTTTTGGGTTTATCAGATTTGAAATTGTACTGTGATGCCTGTTTGGTCTGGATAAAAGAGTGGGCAACTTGAAAACAATAGACCACTTGAATTAGAGGGCTATGAACTAAGATTTGGATGGCACACCTACCTATGGTATGACAAGGTTAAAATAAATGTTGGTTTTAACAATCACTGCCATCCTAAGGGTTTGGAACAAATATAAAATAATCTCTGCAAAAGTACCTCTTCAGGTGTCACCTCAGGAAGCCTCTTTTAGCAAAGAAATGATGGCGAGGCCAGACTAGTGGACCTATGGTCAAACAATACTTTTTAATCAAGGTTAACCTACCATTAAATCCAAAGAAGAACTGGAATCAGAAGAATGTATCTGTCGCTGGTTTACGTATTTACAATTGAAAGAAAGGTTTAAATTAGATAAGAAAAGTTATGGATTTGTCTTTGTAAAAAATGAATTGGAAATTGTACTGTGTGATAATGATGAAAGCATTATTGCAAGATTTATAAACTACTGTTGAAATTGAATTTGGAGACTGAATATGTAAAGCATTGCATGATCCAATGGGCAAAGAATTTTGGGTATAATGCTTAAACAATGGGGAAACACATGGACAAAAATTTACATTAAATTATAGCTTAAAAGAAATGTTTTATGAAATGATGTACTATTGGTATTTAATACTGGATAAACTGTCAAAAATATATAAAAACCTATATATTTAAAAATATTTTATTAATTTTTATAGTCACAAATCCTTAACATTTTAGCAGCAATATATTGTCTGGGTTCCAATGTTTAGTTTACGAATATATGTTAAACTCCTTTCTCTCTACCTCATTTTTCTAGCCATTGATAAAATATATCCCATGTTCTAAAGTAATCTGAATCTTCTTTCTCCTTCATTTTCAATATAAGTCTGTCATTTCTGCACAATCTAAAATTTTCTTAATTATCTCTTCCTCCGCTGGTAATTCTCCATCCTTCCAATATTGGGCAAATACAATTCTCGCTGCAGCTAATACATGTAACATTAAATATACACATTCCTTCTTATAATTTCCTACAATTATGCCTAACAAAAATAATTCTGGCTTAAAATCTATGTGTTTTTTAGTCATTTTCTCTAACCATATATGTATTTTTGACCAAAACCTTTTGGCTTAAGGACATGTCCACCAAAGATGATAGTATGTACCTGGTTTTTGTCTACATTTCCAACAATTGCTAGACGTATTTTTAAACATTTTCGCTAACCTAACAGGTGTTAAAGGCCATCTGTAGAACATTTTTATAGGTTTTCTCTGTAAGTCACCGCCTTTGCTATTTTAGAATTTCTTTCCCAAAGTGTTTGCCAGTTTTCTAGCTCAAAGCTTTTTGCCCATGTTATCATTGTTTCTTTAACTTGTTCCTCTTCCATCTTTAAACTTAACATATACTTATAGAGTTTCTTAATCAATTTTTCATCTGATGTCAATAATATCTGGTCAAATTCTATCTGTTCTTTATAAAATCCAGATATTTTTCATATCTCGTTTGAATTTGCAAATGTGGCCACCATGATAGATCGATGCCCTGTACTTTCAGTTCTTGTCTGGTTTTAGTTTCCCTTCAGTATTCAGAATGTCTTTATAGGTCACAATTTTCTCATAGTTAATTAAGTTTGGGTGAACAAACGCTTCCATTGTTGAAAGCCATCCAGGTATTTCCATGTAGATTTTCGCTTTTACTTTTTCCCATTCTAGAAGAAGTGCGTTTCCTATGTAGTGGTTTTGAAAGTATCTATGTATTTTATTCTTCCCATACCAAAAGAAGGCATGCCATCCGAGTTGTAGGTCATGCCCCTCTAGGTATAATAAACTTTTATCTCTAAGAGTTATCCATTCTTTTAACCAAGTTAATATGGATGCTTGATAATATAAAGCCCAATCTGGCAGGCCAAATCCTCCATTTTCTTTTGCTTCTTGTAGCATTTTCAATCTAATTCTAGCTTTTTTTCCTTGCCAAATAAATTTCAAAATCAGTGTATTTAATTCATCAAAAAATGTTTCCCCAGTTTTATGGGTATTGTTTGAAATAAAAAGAGTAGTTTTGGTAAAATATTCATCTTCACCATTGCTATTCTCCCTAGTTGTAGATTTTTCCATTTTTCCAGGTCTAATTTTATTTGTTTTAATAATTTTACGTGGTTGTCTTCTTTTATTGTTGCACATCTTACTGTTAAATATATCCCCAAGTATTTGATTTTCTTAACTGTTTGAAGGTCTGTTTTTTCTGACAACTGATATTTTTCTTTATCTGTAAGATTTTTAGTTATCACTTTGGTCTTTTCTCTATTTTCAGTCCTGCCACTTCTCCAAATTCTTCTATCTTTTTCATAAGCTTGAGGCTATATTGTTTTAACATAGGTTTGCACTTAACCTTTTCATTGTTCAAAATTAGATACATTTATAACAACTATTCATAAAGTAAGAATTTAAGGCTATAATTCTGGTCAATTTATTCAAGGAGCTGAAATCCGTGATTAAAACCATCAATATGGCTGAAAATATGGCTGAAAATATTTGTGTCAGTGCTAACAATAACAATCAAATCAGTCCAGAAGGTTTGAAACAGAACCTTAATTTAAAACCTAAAGAGCACAAAGTCATGATCTTTCCTGTTAGAAAAGTGAAAGATTACTTCAGTAAAAAAGAAAGTGTGTGTTGGCTCTCTTAATGAAGATTATATTGGCTTGGTTATATTTTTTAAAAGTATATAGATACTGATATTTCACTTACTGCAATCCTTATTTTTGTTATATAAAAATATCCATAGGGATATTGCTAAGAGCCGTTCCTCACCATAAAGTCTATTAGTCTTTGAGCTGGCAAAAAATTCATATTGGCATATACGGAGTGCTTTCATTGTTGATATCTATTTTGCCAGAGTAACAACACAGGCAAGTTAGGATTTGTGGCTATCTCAGTTATCTTTCTGCCATATGTTATCCTGATGGGGGAAAGCAACCACCAATCTCTTTTTATAATGTGGGAGATTGCAGGATGGGGTAAACTTAGATGGATGATTAGAACACAGGTTTAACTAACTTGTCTGGTTCAAGTAATATGCTCAGGCATAAGAGGGTGTGGAGTAAAGCAATTAGGAACTCTCCCAGTGATCTTTGCAATCTCTCCTTTGCACCTGTAACCTGTTGGTCAGGCTATTTCTGAACAGCAATTGTGCTGCTGTACACCTGTGCTCAGTAAATTACAGATCTCTAGACAATTAGGGTTTCATTCTGTTCTTGGTTATATGTGACAGAAGATAGAACCAGCACTTTTTCAGAACATTAAACCCATGTTTAAAGACTAGCCTACCATTTTTTCAGAAGAAACCCATAACTATGCTTATAGGTTTTTATTCAGTTACAGTGCTGATGAATGCAGAGTTGGGAGACTTGAAAAAACAGTTTAGGGTTAGATCATCATGAAGAAAATCTATGTGGTTCCTAGGGATTGAAAATGACTTGATGGGACATAATCAATCAACTGGTCTTCACAAGAACTAAGGAAAGGACCACTTGAAATTAGTCAGGCAGATGCTTTTGTGGCCTGCTCTCTCCTGCAAAGCCAAAATGGGATTTCATTTCAAAGGTGGCACTGCAGCAGGAGATGGATTTCCCTCTACCCTCTTCATACCCCTTTTTCTAAATGGACAACTATAGGATTGCATTATATATTTTTATTAAAAGACATTATACTTTGTTTTTTATGTTCAAGAGGGTTTTTGCAAACATTAGTGCTTAAGAAGTTGGCTGCTTTGTCAACTACAGTTGGTGGTATAGCTAAGTAAACAATTATTTAGAAATCATTAATGTTCCACTCATCACTCAGATTAATATATTGCTCCATGTCCTCTGGTAAACCATTATTACTTATATCTGAATACACCTCAATTATGCCAATGCAAAACACCCTGGAAGTGGTTTCCCTAGCACATTCCATCCCAAACTATCAATAGCATTTTAGCTGTCTTGTAAATCCAGGACAGTGTGGTTAATGTTTCAGTTCAGTGAAACATTTATTCTATACATAAACATCTCCTGATTAGATTTGTCTTTCTTAGTCATATCATTAGCTTACAAACATGTTTAGTGTCAAAGCAATAATATCCTATATTGAAGCATACAATTTTTGAAGCATACCATTAAAGTTCCATGGAATCTGTGTTTCCTGGTGATTTGGATGTTACTACAGATACCTCTTGAATTAGGGTGATAAATGGGATTGGAATTTCAATTGCTAAGCAATATGGTCATAAAGCACAATGCAACTGTATCGCTTAGTGACAGCAAGCCTGGCAGTCCCTGTTGCCATTGTTAAGTGAGAATCTTACATGACCACAATATTGGAAGAGGTCCTAAGATCGTGCCCCAGGAAAGCAGACTGGCAGTTGAGAACTACAAGCAGGTTGGCGCTATGGAGACCGGTCAGGTGGGTGTTACATGTGAATGCTATGGAGGGTGGGCACTTCCATCGAAGGTAATTTTGGAGCTGGGTAGCCTTCTATATTTAAATAATAATAGTGATCATGATAAAAGCTGTGAACTTTTAAAATGGTTAATTATGTGCTAATAGTGGTACTTTTTCCAGATATGAATGAAAATCTACACAGAAAACAGGAGCCTAAAAGATCTGGTTGTAAATAAATATGCTATAGGTATACAGTATAGTAAAAATAATGTGCAGGAGTTACATTATGATGAAAATTCCAGTGATAATTTTTATATTGATATAAAAGCATAAACTGAAAGTAGAATGATGCATTACCAAAGCGGCTCTAGGAACTTAATTCTAAGCAATAACAAAGCTACATTGGGTGAACTCAATGTTTAGCATTCATAAAATGTTCAGTCATATAATGTTTATTTTTGTACTACTGACATGCTGGATTGGATTGTTTAAGCATTATTGTTATTATAGTTGGTTGCACAGTCAGCCAGCTATTTAAGCTGGATGGCGCTTTTATCCACCTATCAAGTTCTTCCTAAGGATCTGAGATAGGCAGATACTGATGTTTGATGGTGTTAAAGGTATCATTGCAGGATGTGAGCTGTTCCAAATAAAGCTGCTTTTGCAGTTGACTAATGGGGATTTTGTCAATACTGATAGTGTTAAGTAGTACTCCAGAGGTTTTGGGATTGCACCCAAGGCCCTTATTACTGTTGGTACTATTTTTGCTTCCTTTTGACACAGCCATTCTACCTACAGTATATTTTCAAGTCTTTGTATTTGTTATTCTTCTCCAGTTCTTTCTCCTCTATTCTACTGTCTCCAGGTACTGTAACATCTACTATCCAGACAACTTTGACTTCGTTAACAATTGTTAAGTCTCGGGTATTATGTGACAGTTGCTTCTCCATTTTGAGTTCTAAAGTCCCAGAACTTCTTCATTTTCTATTACTTTGTCTACTTTATATTTTCAACAGTTCTTGTTTGCAGGCAAATGGTATTTCTTGCAGATCTTCCAAGGCAACATTATTGGTATTTTGTCATGCCATTGCTTGTAATGAGTCTGCGATCTTGCAGCTGCTAACCAGGTGGTCCACTGTTCTTTAGCTTCTTTGCAGAAATCACATATGTTGTTGTCTTCTCAATTCTGCATTTATATGCATTGGTTCTCAAGGGTTGCTTATATGCAGCCAGAATTAAACCCTCTGTCTCTTTTTTCAGTTTTCTTGCTATTACCATTGCCAGGTCTTGTTGGTATCTGCTTAGCCTGCTAGGTTGTTTTTTTTTTAATGTAGTGGTCATGTAATACTTTACCTTGCTATCTCTTTTCTATGCTTCATTTGATCTTTCTTGTAGGCTAGTTTAGTCTCTCGGTTATTCAAGAAACCTTAATGGTGTACTAGGTTCAGTGCATTTTCTTCATTGTCCTTCAGATACTCTTCCAATGCCCTTTTTTCTTCTTCAGCTGTCTGGTGTACTTGCAATATTCCATGCTCACCTATTCTCTTTGGTAAGTAGAATCTGTTAACCTCACTGTGTGGATGAAAGGCATGAATCATTGTCATTTTTCTGATCTTCCTATCCAGGGCTTTTGTCTTGGCTTGGCTCCAGTCCACTATTCCAGCTATGTATCTAGAGACTGGAATTGCCTAGGTATTAATTGCCTTGATGATATTTCCATCACTGAGCTTGGACTCTAATAATGTATCCAACCTTCTTGACTACAATGTGCTTGATGTTGTCAGCTTGAAAGATGCCCAGGTATTTATAATGATGTGTCATTTTGGAGTAGTGATTCTGTTTCACAATAGAATACTTCCATATAGCTTTAGATCATCTATGTAAAGGAGGTGGGATAACCTGGCAGATGTTTTTGATGTTTGGTAGACATAGCCTTACTTGTTCAGTATTGTTGACAGATGAATCAGTGCAATGACTAAACAGGAATGCTAATAGTGAGTCACCTTGAAAGACTCCTCTTGATATTAATCTCTCTCATTCTATCACCACTGACTAACAACTCTCTTCCATTGTGCCATTGATCTCTGCACAATGCTTCTGATGCTATTGGGGTGGTTTCTTTTCTACTCAGATGGAAAGAGTTTGTTTTCAACTATAGTAGACACCGTTGGACTGCATCAGCTATCATACCAGATAGCAATTTGAAAATTGTTGGTAAGCAGGTAATTGGCCTTTTATTTCCTGGTACTGCCCCTTTTGTTGGATCATTCATTATCAGGTAGGTTTTACCAGATGTTAACCAATCTTCAATTTCACATCCTCTCAGTATATTATTAAACTCCTTGGCAATGAGTGGGTATATAGACCAGTCAGATGTTTCAACCAAAAACTATGCAGTTTATCTTCACCTGGTGCTAACCAATTCTTGATATTTCTTGGCTGTTCCTCAACTATTTCTATTAATTAGGTATTCTTTGTTCTTCAGTTTCTTTTCTTTCGTTGATCTTAACTTGCTTGCTTCTGCTCTTAGCATACTTAACTTATTTTCCAGCCTGATCTTCCATTTTGGTGGGGCATTGTTTGGCTTTTTTTTCTTTTTTGATTTTGTGTCCAAGATGTTCAGTTATAACTACAGCCATTCTATTCATTAGTTGATTTATTTCTTGCAGTAAGCCTGTATTTATATTTGATATTACAGTATTAGCATCTTTTAATACTTGTATTAGCTGTTTCTTTGGAGCAGTATGGTGCCTAGAGATGGAGTTCTCACCTCACAATCTGGAGACTGTGAGTTCAATCCTAGGTAGCAGCAGATATTTCTCTCTCTGGGTGCAAAGAGAAAATATCTGCTGTGAGCTCTGCGTAGGTGTCAGGAAGGGCATCCGGCCAGTAAACACTCGCCTCCATTCAGTCACCCCAACTCCACACTGGTGCAAGGGATTTCAGGGTCATTGAAAGGAAAAAAAATAGCTGTTTCATTGGCACAAGCTTCGATGCAGGCAACCTTTTTCTGCTATTTTGGTGCTGTTCTAGATACTCTCATTGTTTCAATTCTTTTTTAGTTAAAGAGTTTTTTTTCTTTTTTAGGTAAAGACAAAAAGAGAGGGAGCCTGGTTTGGGAATGAAAACAATTCAATAGCTATGCTGGCTTCCTCTACTGTTGAGTCCCCCCAGTTTACCTCTAAGATCTGTTACTTCTGGCAAGGCATCAAATTCTTTGCCCTAGGTAGACCTTTGCAGTTCTTTCAATTCTGCTTCTGTGAATACTTATTATTATAAATCGATGTTAATCAGCTAGCTCTATTCTGTTATTTTAGATTCTGAATGTTCTCTCCACATCTGGAGCATTCTTTTCAGATATCCTCTTGTTGGACTTGAAATAACATTATTACTTCTTTGTTTTCAATCTTTGTAATTTGTGATGGATAAACACCTTTTCTTCCAATAGTTTTGCAGCTGCTGGCCCCAGATATTCAGCTAACAGTCCTAAGTCCTGTAACTCATTTTTCACCATATGTCCAGGAATTCCAACACATAACGCAGTCTTTGTTGACTCAGGTAATGAATGATCTGGAATGGGTTTTTATAAATTACATTTCACCATGTTGTTTATGGGAGAGGCACTCTTCATCTGGCACAGATGAGACCTTTCCAATATGGTTGAACCCCTGGCATGGCTCTCATCTTTCTCAGAGCACACAAGCCCCATAACCACATCAAGACAGTATACACACACACACACACACAAATGTAATGCGATGCAATGCAATGTGGTTGTAAGGTTTTCCACTTAGCCTCACAATTGCCCGAGCGTTACTCAGGAATTTAAAAGAGCCAAAGAAAGTCCATAGCCGAGGTTTCAACAAAGATTACAACTTTATTTTGATCAAAACAGAGAGGGGCTGGCTGATTCCTCTTCGTGGCTGGTAGAGGAATGAAGGCAACAACCAGAAAAGATGTCTTCCACCTTTTATACCTTTCCAGAACAAAAAGATCAGGTCTTGGTACCAGGCATAAGATGGCACAAAAAAATAATTCTTAGATGATGACTCATACACAGCAACCCAGGCTCCATCCGTAACTCCTTTTCCCCCTCCCCATGCTGTGCTCTTTTCATATAAGCAATCACCTGTACCTAAAGCATGAAGCCCTTATTTTTCCAATATATATATATAAAGCATCTGATCAAGCAATTAACTACAAAATAATGATTATAAAATAACAAAACAATGATTACATGATAACACTATAAGTATCAATATAAAATGGTTGCTATATATAAAATAAATGCTAATGTCAAACTTAAACATACTAAAATCATAAGCACAATAAAATCCCTTCATAATGTTATGTAATGTAATATGATGGTTTGTCTCACACTTGAGTCCTTTATTATTATAATTTTCATCTCCCTTTTTAAAAATATTTTGGTCAACTCAAGACAGCAAACATCCCTAATACTTCTGCCTATTTATTGGGATGTCCTCAAATTAATCCCAGATTTGACCTGAAAAACCCAGTTCTTGAATATCAAAAGTAGTCATACTTTTTTCTTGAAAGTGTTAAATTTCTGATAGTAGATAGTCACTGTTGTTTGGCAATTATCCCATTACTATTAACTCAATAATTTTTTTTCCTTCTTATGGTCTTGACTCCTCTTTTTGATCACATGTTGAGTTGCCTATTTTAAGCTTACATTATCACAGAACTTCAAAACTCTTCCTGAACTTTTTGCCTCCTCTGGCCAGACACATTAACATGTGCATTACTGTTACAGGCTTTGTTGAAACCTGTCAATAACAAAACTAAATTTGTAATAAATGCTGGCCCAAGAATTTATTTTTAAAAACATAACATTCCTCTAAACCAAATACTTTTTAAATAGTACAATACCCTAAATTAAAACCGGGAGACCAATAAAGAAAATATCTTGTAAAGATTAATACAGTAACTAATACCCAAATACTATATCAAGACTTTGCAAAACCTTGGCTCTTCTTGAAGATGGGAAGAGAACATTTAAGATTCCAATTTCAACAATAAAATATTTTGAGATTATGCAGGAGAAACCCAAGATTCAAAGAACACATAACCTAAAAGATTGAATAATTAATCTAAAAAGCTGGTCAAGAAAAATGCACAGTTGATAAACAATTACAGTTTAAAGCCTATTCTTAATCAAAATATCTGAATGCCTGATGCAAAGCTTACCTTCTAAAGAGTCTCAGCAATAATCAAGCTGCTGTTGATCAGAAAATTACCAGATGCAATGAGAACCAGAAAAGAACCTAGGCAGTTGTTCCTGTTAGTTGTTTTCCCTAGGAAGCTAATGGATTATATTTTCTTGCATCGCTACTACTGACAGTTTAATAACAGTTTTGGCAGTATCTTAGACCACTTTTCTACAATTGCATGTATTCATGTTGCAAGCTACTATTTCTATCACTAGCTTCAGCATCACAGTTGACCTCCAGTTCTATTTTCATTTATTTCTTTTCCATTCTATTTCTCATAATCATGTTCGTTAATTGGTAAGCATTTTGACTATATACCTATAACATGAGAAATATAGCACACATCAAATGTAAAAAAGGAACATATGAAATATTGTGTGAAATAAATGTTGCTAATAATTAATAAAAATAAATAAAAATCTCTACCCAATTACTTGGCAGTAAGCCTTGCTGATTTCAATAGGGCTTCTGAAGAGATATGTATAGAAATCCAATATTTGAATTAAAATTCCTTGGATAAAATTGTCTTAAATGTAATGAGACTGTTGTACAAATACCTATACGTTCATGACTGTCAGCTATACATGTCAATGTCAGCATATTGAGCTAGAAAATTTTGTATATTTTCTCACAGTGGTACAGGTAGAAAGTAAAATCTAAAAGATAGAATGAAATAGAAGAAATAAATATGTAGAATATCAGAATTGATATTACTTACCTGTTATTGAGAATCTTGCACAGCTTTGAAATCCAAGAACTATGGAATGCAAGTGAAATATGTATCTCACAATCACCACCGGGAATCCTGGGAAAATGTTAAACGTGTCATTGTAAGTTGTCAATAACAATAATTTCTAATAGAATAGAAAAAATGATCTGGGTGTCCCTTTCACCCACTCTAAATTTGTTTCATTCACGTTCTTTCATTTATGTGAAAGAATTTAGGCTCTCTCTCATGACTCACTTCCTTAAAAGACAAAACAGCACTGGAAGAAGAAAGAGGGTGTGCCCTAATATGTAGGCTTCACATCAAAGTAATATCTATAATTTATTCCATCATTCTGCTCTTGTGAAATTGGAGATCCACCCAGCATATTTTATTGGCACAGAAACAGAATTCTGGACTATCCACTGTCATCATCATTTCATGTCTGTGTAACCCAATTCTATACATTTTCTGGAGGATCTACCATACCAGACATTCCATACTCTGAATGTTTTTTCAAAAGTAATCCACACAAAATTCAGGTGCAGTGGTAATTTGTCGTATCACATAGGTTTTATTACTGCATCTAAATGCATAGAATTAGAGATATGGATCATTGAGTAATACATAATTGCTGTTTTTCTTCAGTTACATGGCTGAGCAAATGTGATATAACTTAGTTAATGCATTAAAACGTCAATTTATAATTATTATTTAAAAAACAAAACAAATCCAATTAAAAAAAGACAGTTTTCATTTACAAAATCATTCAAAACAAGGACTGGAAACCTATGGCATTCCAAATGCTGTTTGATCTCAATTTCTATATGGCCAGCTAATGTCAGAGGAATGGGAATGGGAATGGACATCCAATGACATTGAGAGAGCCTGTTTTCCCTGATTTAAGGCACTTCCACTGCAAACAGTAACTAGGGCATAATTTGAAACATAAAATTGATTACACTATTCTTTAAGCATTTTTAAAATTTTGAGAAAATTGTTCAATTTTAGAAAAATTGAAATAAAATTATTCACGAAATTCAGCACAAAACTAGAACATAAAACTAGAATCCATTAATCTAGATATATTGTAATCTAATTGATGAAAATCCATAAGATTTATGAGAAATTGAGTTCTAAGAATTGTTACTGGTTTATTTCTATAGCTGAATAGAGACAAGGAAATATCAAGGTTCTGACTAATGAAACCAAATAAATCAGAACTCTGAGGCTTGAAATTTCCTCAAAGCACATATTTATTGGATACATAATATCGGCACAGTCAAAAGTAAAACCAACTCTAAAATTCCAAACTGGTGCCTTTCCTGGCTTCACCTTGGCTTCACTTCAGGAGCGCTGGGTTTCTTGTAGCACTCAAGCTCGATGTCTAGGATCACTGCCATCCGGTACTCACGGATTTGCTCAGGATTTCCCTGGTAGGTGCATGCCTGATACAGGTCGTGGTCCAAGCCCTCCTTGAAGCAGTGGATTAGCAATCGCTTCTTGCCTTATTCTGCCTGTGACTTTTCGGAACTCTTGGACAAACTCCTTTGCCGGTCGGCCCCTTTGTTTTAGGTCACGTATTTCCACTTTGGTTTGTAGGGCTTGGGACTCGTCTTCAAAGCTAGACCTCAGCTCTTCCAGGAAAATGTCTATGTTTCCAAGTTCCAATGTGTCTTCATCGTGAAGACTGGTCACCCATTCTGCAGCCTCCCCCTCTAGATTTGTTGCCACTGCATTCACCATCACCCTCTTGTTAGGGTAGGCAGGAGCGTAGCGATCTAGGTGAGCCCACACCTGTTCATGAAGAATGTCAGCTTATCTGGATCTCCATCAAAGGTGGCTCTGATTGGCAGTGAGTCCGCAGGGGGTGGAGGAGCTCAGTACACTGGACACCAGTCATGCCGCTGGTACTGGAGCTGTGGCTGAGGTTGAACCCATCTCTGAAACCCTCTCGGTTGCCCTACTGGGCTTGCAGCTCAGCGGCTCCCAACCTTTTCTATACCCCACACCTCTAGAACGCTTCTGATATATTCTTGCTCCCCTTACAAAAGTTTGAAATAATGGCAACAAATTATGCATATACACTATAATTTTGAAAACCCAAGTTTTCACACCCTCTGGAATATCATCTCGCACCCCTGGTTGGGAACCCCTGGCATAAGGGATAGAAAGCTGTGGGAAGATACCAAGGGGAACTCAGCAGCCTTCTGTACCAGCAATCTTCCTCTGCTCAGTAGAGATCCCTGATGGCTAGAGCTTCCTCCCACACCATTGGCCTGTCAGACTGGTCCACACGGATTTTTAGTCAAGCCCCAGCCGGTGGAACTCTGTCCCCAGACTGGGCAGCTGTCTGCTTTCCATCTGCAGGAGTTGTGTTGGGATTAGCCATTGCTCCCCCTTTTTTCTCTACCTTGGAATCTTCCCTAAGTCTTTACCATCCTCCCAAAAACATTGAGTAGGCGGTTGGGGCTCAGGACCCCGAAGATTGCTCCTTGATAGCCTTCTATCTTAGAGCAGTAAAAAGTTTAGGGAGGGTTGGTTTAATGCAGAGGTCCCCAACCTTTTGGGCACCAGGGACCGGTTCCATGGAGAGAGGTTTTTCCGCAGACTGGAGGGTGCATTGTTTTGTGTGCTGCCTGCATCCCATGGATGGGGCTTTGCTTGTTTGTGTGGACTGGTTGCTGGCATGCTGTGGCCCGGTACCGGTCCACAGATCAGGAGTTTGGGGCCCCTGGTTTAATGTCAAGGTTCCAACTAATGAAACCAAATAAATCAGAACTCCAAGGCTTGAAGTTTTCTCAAAGCACATGTTTATTGGATACATAATATTGGCTCGGTCAAAACTGAAACCAACTCTAAAATTTCCCTTAGGGATTCAATGTAACTAAATGTAACAGTTCCCTCCCCTCTACTATGCTATAGATCATGCTACCCAATAAAAGCAATTGGTGGGCTTCGTAAAACCTCTTCTCTCCACCTTCCAGCTCCTGTGGGAATTACCTTGATTCCCACGGGACTGCTTCGTGTTTAGTCTAGCAAAGCTGTCGTTTTCTTCCCCCCTTTCCCCCCAACCTGTAGCAACTCAGAACGATAGATGGCTTCAGCCAGGTTCGTTTCAGAAGTTGACAAGAAATTTATATTGTATTTATTCAAAAATAATTTGCATGAAGTTCAGTGTACTATCAAGTAAGTATGTATATATCCAGTCTTTAAATGCAATAATTTCCTGCCCAAACAAGCAAAATTTAACATTGCTCTTCACATCCCCTTATTCATGACATGAACATGCCCAATAAGTGCTGTTCTCTACTATGTCCTTGTGTCCTTATCTTTATGTATCAGCCTCTTGAGACACTTTAAAGTCATTCTAGCTGGTCTAGGTTTAAAGTAGCATTTTCCCTCTTCTACTACACAGTTTGTGCTACACACATAATTTCACATGATTCACCAATACTGTTGAAGTTGGAATCTGCACAGTTACCTATGGGCACTTTGGCCTTCTGCAGTCATTGCCCTTTTAGTCTATAAATGAATTGGCCTCCATACTCATGTTGCTTGTTCTGCAGGAAACACAAGACACCTGCCTTTTGTAGAATTATCTGTGGAAATAATTTAATGATCTTTGAAGAGCATTAGACTTTCCTTTCAAAGAAAGTATCAATATTATTTTAAAGGATTGCTAAAGCTTTATTTAAAAAAATAGGACTAGCATACTTGAAAGAGTGTGGCAGATAAACATGTGGAGAAAAAACAGGGGACTTTGTTTTTATATATGACATTGGCGACAAGATTTGTTGTATGCCCAAAGATGGAAAGAATATATACCCACAAGGGAAGAATAGATTAAAATTAATGGAGCTAGCCTGAGATTGCTTGCTTATAGACAATAATTTGACTAAATTTCAGGTGACCTGGAGGCCATTGTTAGATTTCTTATAAGAGAAAAATCAACTTTTGATTTTGAGATTTAAAGGTTAGATTATATTTGATTAGAGAAATATTGTAGCTTTATAAATATAAGATTTTTATATTTGATAATTTACTATCTTTTAGATGAAATTAAGATGATATTTTATGAATACTGTTTTCTTAGTATGTTGACTATTAATATTTGAAGATATTTTATGGATTGGTGTTATTTGTTTAAACTTAGAGGTGGTTGTATTAATATCTCTATTGTTAATATTTTTAGTATAAAAAAGACAGAGATCATTTGGTGTTGTTTGATGTATAATTTTTGTCATTTTTAATTCTCAGTTTCCCTTTTACTTTATGTTAGTTTGTATTTTAATGTTTGATTTTGAAATCAAAACCAGTTATTTTCTATATATAAAAAATGGTAGTTCCATGTTTCATTAAGGTAAATTAAAACTAGGAAAAAGAGCCAGGTTCTGCCATATGTGTATTTTTGCTAGTTCTGTTACCTCTCAATATGTTATCAGCGCACCACTCAGAAATGTGCCACTCAGGTTTCAAGTTTTGTACCTGCTGACAGCCCAAGGGAGAAGAAGAGGGGTGGCTATTGCTATTTGTGAGTTGTTACAAGCTTTCAAGGGCTTCACTTTACAGACAACCAGATGTGAGATGCTGAAGTTGGGCTTAGGGGAACAGTTGGGATTACTGATAGTGTACCACTCTCCCTGTTGCCCATTGGAATCCCTGCCTGAGTTGCTGGATTTGTTGCCAGGTTGGCAAGGCTGTTGGTCCTTGGACATTTATTTTGCCATCCAGATGCCTTAAATTACTTGAGCACCTAGGAATTTATCGACTGACCCAAGTTACTAATGGCCTGCATATGGGATCTGTTTTTTGTCATACCAGGGTTAATAGTAGTGGACCTCCTTCATTGCCATAAATCTGATTGCCTTTCAAATCACTGTTGTCACCCATCCCTATAGGGCCTCTGTGCTGTTAACCTGGCCATCTATTTCTGGATCCAGGACCATCCTGAGTTGTAAAAGCATCCAAGGAGGCAACTTGCATTTATGTTCATGTTGTGTTCTCAGCTTTTTTTTTAACACAGGGGATGGTATCACCTGTCATGAAAGAGGTGGTGCTCCTCCCATCCTTGAACCCAACTGCTTTCAATAATTATCATCCAGTCTCCCACCTTCCCTTTGGGGGATGGTTTTTCAGGTGATTGATCCGCAGTTGATGAGAACCTTGTAGGAAACGAGTGTTTAGATCTCTTTCAGGCAGGTTTCAGACCCAGATTTAGTACTGAGACAGCTTTGGTCACACTTGTAGATGATCTATGGTGGAGTTAGATTGAAGGTAGTAACTTTTTCTCTGGGGCTGGTTCCAGCTGGAATTGGTTGGAGGAGGAGCAGATTACTCTCCTGGCCTCTTCTTTGTGGGGTACCACAGGATTCTACTCTCTGCCCTCCATTTCAAAATCTAAATGAAACCACTAGGGGAGGCCATCCACAATTTGGAGTTCAGCATTATCAATATATTAATGATACTCAATTATATCTCTCAACCTCAGTTCAGTCAAATGAGATTACCAAAATTCTGTCCCGGTGTCCATAATCTGTATGGATTTGAATGGGTAGGAACTGTCTCCAACTCAGTCCTACAAAGACTGAGTCATTTTCGATATTTGGGCCACCCAGACCGAGGGATAGTCCACCTCTGCCTTTGAATAGGGTTGCACTTCTCCACTCAGGAGTGGGGCACAGCCTACAGTCCCTCCTGGATTCTCATCTCCTATTTGATGAGCAGGTGACAGCTATGTCCAAGAAGGCGACAGCTGTTTGTACAGATTCATCTAGTGCACAGGTGTCAAACTCACCATGTCACGTGATGTGTCACGACGTATCACGGCTTTTTTTGCATTGCCAGAGCTGGGGTGGGTGCAGCCTTCGTATGATGCAACCGGCTTGCAGGCCAGCAGTTTGACACCCCTGATCTAGTGTGTCAGTTACACCCTTTTGTAGATCAGGAGACACATCAGTCGTGTCCTGGTCACCTCATAGCTTGATTACAGCTTTTATATGGGCTGCCTTGAAGACCACTTGGAAACTTCAGTTGGTTCAGAATGCAGAAGAGCAGGCAGGCCTTAGGATATCCATATTGTATCTTTGGTTTGTAATTTGCATTCATTGTAGGTTTGCATTCATTTGTAGGTGAGTGCTATTCAAAGTGCTATCTGTTATCTATAATGCTTTTCATGGCATAGGACCTGGTTACTTGAGAAATCACCTACTTCCCATTAAATAATGCCCTCTATCAGAACCATGGAAGAGCACGGTCTCTGTCACAGTGCCTGTCCTCTGGAATGAGGTCTCATTGCAATACTGTGGAGGAATTCTTTTATGAATTAATGTTGTTCATCCTAAATCTTTCATAGCATGGGTGACTACATATGTACCTCTAGTTATGGATGAATTAGAACACGTGATATTCCTCACCATACTGTTTGGAGTTATACAGAATCATAGTTCAATTAAAGCTGGCGAGCCGGCATGATCTGCACCTGTTGTGTTAATTATTACCTCAATCCTATTCCATCTTAATTTTAAATGATTCATATAAAATTGCACAAAATGCATTGGAATGGTGAATCGTGAATGTACTGGTACTAAAGGTGTATATCTTTAGCCCACATGTAACTCAGGACAAGGGGAAGTCTACTGGTAGTTCAGTGTGGGACTTTGGTGTGTCTCTCCAGTTTCTTATTTTAAGGATGTCTGTCTGTCTGTCTATCACTTTTATATGGCCACCCTCCTTACAAAAAACAGTTCTGGGTGTTTTTATTGTTCAAAAAGTGAAACACAAATTAAAAAAGACTACATTTGATAATGACAACAGAATAAATCAAAGAAAGTACTAAACATAAATTTTAAAAAACGTGAGAAAATGTTCTTGTGACACATTTTTCCATTCCCTATTTGTTTCCCCAGTTGCTGACCATAGCTTAGATTTTACCTAGTATTTTTGATTGTTTCTTTTCATAGAAACCATATTCCAAATGTCTTAATTTGTCTTGCTGTCTCTTTGAAACTTCTCTACGCTCTCCTGCAATATCCCAGGTATTAATTAAAATTATGTAATTTCTGAAATGATGCTTAATTAGATTGGGATAGTTATTTATTGCTGCCAGATATTATGTTCCATCTCTGTCTACAAACTTTTATTACTTTCTTTGCCCACCCAAAGTGAAATGAAGTGAAGCATTCGATATTGTCTGTAAGGTTTTGAGTGATGTAGTGGAGCAGCGCCATGCCTTGTGTCTTCATCATGCCTTCAAGCTGATAGAAATTGTGTATTACTATTTTATGGGAAGTAATCCTTAAGGATCCTCCTATGCCCCTAGTGCAGTTTTTTGTCTTGAGAAGTTGAAGAAAAAATTCAGCTCAAAAAGTTTAGTCAGCTACAGCACAACACATGCAGCAACCTGAGTCCTTGAAAAGCCTTTAGGACCCAGTTAGCTGCAGAAAGATTTTATTTCCTCGCTTCATCCCTTTCCCATACTTTTCAGCCTGGAGTCAAGGTAAGTAACTTACAGATTTTGCCACCTTCTTTCCATGCATGCAGTATATTTAGCAAACTAAGCTGTTAAAGGGGATAGATATTGGAGGGCAGAAGTGAGGAATTTAATTTCAACACTTAATTGGGGGGGGGAGATAGATAAGTCTATCAATCCCAGCTTTTTTTTCTTTACTGAAGAAATGTGGAATTGGGGGGAGAGGAGGTAAAAGCAAGGAAAAGTTTTTGGGAAATTTACCTGAAGCTGCCACCTTAGCATGCAAGGTCTGGTTTCCCAAAGCCTAGCAAGAGCCAGGAGAGGTTTGCAGTCTTCTGGTAGCCAACTGATCAGGACAGAAAGCTCTGAAAGGCTAGGAAACCCATCCTCCAGGGGAAGAGCCTTCTCTGTGGCAGCTCCTGCCCTCTGGAATGACCTACCCCCCGACCTACATACAACTACGGACCTGCGCCTCTTCCGCCGAGCCTTGAAAACCCATCTATTCCATGCGGCCGGCCTGGCGTAGTTTTGATTGGGCTTTGCTAGGGGTTTTATATGGGGTATTTTAGAGCAGGCTTTTTATTCAATATTTATTGTGATTTTTATTATTGCCTGTTCACCGCCCTGAGTCCTGTAAGGGAGATAGGGCGGTATATAAATTTAAATAATAATAAATAATAATAAATAATCCTGTTTTTGCCCCAGAAGGGCAGTGGTAGAACCAGGAAAGGCAGGCCCACCCAATCTTTTCATTCCCCATTGTTTGTTGCTAGCAAGTCTGTCAGTTATGTAGTGGGCATGCGTGCAAGCATAGACTGGGAAGTAGAGCATGGGATATCTTGTGGTGAGGGAGGCCTTTGGAGGCCCAAGGCAAGTGGGCTTGTGCCTGCATTAGGCCTCCCAGGATCTCTCCTACCCCGAGGCATCCCATGCTCCACTTATTGACCTGAGAGTTCAATAAATGCACTAGGGAGAACAGGGATGGCTAGTTGTTACTTGAGTCAGTTCATTTAATATTTTCCTGCTTCTGACCCTAATGGGCAAGCTCCATTATGGTTGTAACTTAAGGACCACCTGTACTCCACAGGGTATTACAGGAGTTGCTACTCCCTGGAATGCTAATCAAGGATGGTTTGTTATTATCATTTGCTCCTTCTGTGTCACCTTATATCCTTCCCCCAAACCTGGGCTAGTTTTGTGTAAAGGATTTAGCAAATTTCAAAATTGCTCTAGGTCAGACATGTCAAAATCACGATGTCATGTGACATTGTGCAACGTATCGGAGCTTTTCCTCCATTGCCGGCAATGGGGTGGGCGTGGTTTTGTGACGCGTCTGGCCCGCGGGCCGGCAGTTTGACACCCCTAGGTAATTACAGGAGGTCAGATACATAGGAGTGGTTATGTTAAACATAAGTACAAGGGCAGTTCTGTCCTTTATCATTTCATACCTCTCTGTACCTGCAACCTGTTAGTTCGGCAACTTGATAGGTAGCTAAATTCAAAATCTACACTTGATTATATTCACTCATTCCT
>NW_015386431.1:729426-732464 GCF_001527695.2 Protobothrops mucrosquamatus
CTCACAGGATTTGGAAAGGAACTCAGTGGTCTTTTCCAACTTCCTGAATTTGAGCTGGTATCCTCAAATCATGGTCCTGTAATATTTCTTTCTAGAGATGGATCATGCTCAGACTCTAGGAAAGACTCTGTTTAATAATTCCCACTGTCAGAGTATTCCTCATTTCAAGTTTGGATCGCCTTCAGTAAAGCTTCTGATGCACCTGTTGGAGCTCTTAGAATAAAGCTACACTTTTTTTCTCTCCAGGTGACAGCCCTTTAAATATTTGAGGAACGCTATCACTTCTCCCCCTGGCTTTCTCTCTAGACTAAACATAGCCATTTTTAAACTGTTCTTATTGGATTTCGTCTTTATATTCTTCATTTAAAGCTTATAAGATGATAGTTATCATCTCCACATCTTATAGCGGAGGATCCCACAATTTAATTATGAACTGTACAAAACCCACCGGTAAAGCTGAGTTCTCTTGTTCTGCATCTACGCCTAAATTAACCTCTATGCAGACTTTATTAGATCTTCAGATATTCTTTTCCTCATAATTTTTATAGCAGGAACAATTGCCGTTAAAGAACCGTTATTATTTCGCAGTTCTTCGTTGAAGTACAACTGACCTCCTCAATTTCCTGACGGCGGGGGACTACAATTCCCAACGTGCATTTCGCTGCCCCTTTTATGATGCTCCTCTCCCCCCGCTATCCTTTGAGGAAGGGGAAGAGTAGAAAAAATTAAGTCTCGCGAGAGTCTTGAGAGCAAAGGGGAAGGGTTGTGTTTCGCGTACAAGTTTGGGGTCTGACTGGGCCGTCGCGCCACTTCTAAAGAATACCGAAAGTGAGCGGTACGTTTGTGGGCGGGCCAGCCCGAGGCGTTTTCTTCTGCGGCCCAGTTAGCGCTGAGTAACTCCTATGGCGGCTTCTGCGGCTGAGGAGAAGGCGGCGACCCCGAGCGACCTCTCGCCGAAAGAGGAAGGGGAACTAGAGGACGGAGAAATCAGCGACGACGACAATAACGATGCACCCCCTGAACCCAGCGGCAGAGACCGGAGTGGCGCCCGGGGCCCCTACGCCCGACGGAGGCCGCCTCCCGACCTGCGGAACAGCCTCTCGTCTTCCTCTCGCCGCTTCCCTCATTTGCGCCACCAGCCTCCCCCGGAACTCGGACACGTCCATGGGCACGGCGGAGGCGGCGGGTACCGGCTCAAGGAGCCTTTCCGTCCCCAGCCGCCTCCTTCCTCGTCGTGCTCGCGGCTGCCACCCGGCCCGCACCCCGACGCCGGCCCAAGACTCTCCTTCTGGGAGCGCAGCCACAACGCGCTGGACCGGTTTCGTTTTCGAGGCAGGGCCTACCGAGGCGGAGGCCGCTGGGGCAGGAGCCGAGGTGGCAATTCCCCTGGAAAGCCCTCGGGAGGAGGTGGCGGATACAGCGGCAGTCAAGGCTGGAGGGAGCCTTCGCCTCGGAAATGTATCCTTGTCACAATAGTTGCCTCTTTCTGCTGCTGCTGTTTTATCTCGAGGGAAGGGGTGCTGTGCGTGAAACGAGTTAAATTTGCCATCTTCGTTTAAGTCTGATTATAAGTGTCGGTTAGCTAATACAAAGCGATAATTCGGGAGAAATCCTTTTGCTGTCTGCTTACTCGAGGTTGGGTGGAGACTACAGTGACGACATCATAAAGAGTCAAGAGCTGTTTCTAGTCGGAGGGTAATGGAAGGCCTGAATGCAGAGTTGTTGAGGTTTGCCGAGAATAATGGGAATTGTGCTCTCAACAGATCTAGAAGTCACCAGGTTAGGAAAGCTGATCTAGAAACAGAGGAAATGTGCAAACATGAATGTTCAAAAATATTTGCGGAAGGGGGACATGTAAGATCTTAGACGTTGAACTGCTTGGAAAACTGCTGTAGAATTAAACATTAATAGAGATTGGAAAGATTCATTGCTTTCAATTCGCTCTATTTTGTTATTAGCTTTGAAATATTTAGAACTTAATTTCATATTTATGCAGATTATTAACTATTAACTATTCAGTTTTGGAAGAGTTCATTAGTGCTAGGAGCCCTGTCGGATATTGTATATTAACCATTTTTTTAAAAACATGTCCATTGGCTGTGTTTTACTTCTAATATGATTAGGATAGTATTTAATTTGTTATTTATAAACGTTCAAGTGTTTGGTAGGAATAATTCAGGGAGATTTAGTATGCAACTTTGTATACTATATTGATATTAGTATAATATGATTTCTAAACAGTCAAAGGATTATACTGCAAATTACATAGCTAAGCCTGTGTTACTAAGAATATATTGTGGAGCATGTGACCTGCATTGACCCAATTAGGGTCAGCATATTAACACAGAATTCTGGTAGATTTTTGTTGCTCTTGACTAGAGACTTTATATCTTTTCATTGAAGGTGCATTTAATGAGTTTGAGCTGATATTGAATATCATTGCCAAACATTGTTACAACCACTTATTACTTAAATGGCATATATTGAAGATCTATTTTTGTTTGGATTGGTTTTAATTATGTAGTTTTATTCATGCAACTATGGAGCAGGATATAGTTTTGGTCTGTATTATTTTCATTTCAAATAGATGCATTGAGAACTTTAGAAGCTGTTCTTGAATGGGTATTCTCTTACAGTTTATCTTTATTATTTTGAATGAAAATACTTAAAGACAGTCTCAAACAATAGATGAGACTTCCTCATCTATTGCTGTGTGAGGTTTTTATTTTTTCATATAGTTTAGTGGTTGCACCAATGAATTGAGTTTTATTCAGTTATATTTTAAAAGTGTAAAATTGCTTTAAACAGTTTTACATGATCATCTTGGCTTATGAGAATTATTTCAACATTACAAATAGAATGGCCAGCTTAAATTTAGATAAATTGATACCTGTGCCCTGCGCACAGTCACTCATGCCCTCGTTACCTCCCGCCTGGACTACTGTAATGCTCTCTACATGGGGCTCCCCTTGAGGAGCACCCGGAGGCTCCAACTGGTCCAGAATGCGGCCGCGCGGGCGGTGTTGGGAGGGACTCGT
>NW_015386431.1:733417-778412 GCF_001527695.2 Protobothrops mucrosquamatus
TGTGGGAGCGTACCGGTCGATGGGAGGTAATCTGCGGCAGCAGACGGTCTCGGAGATACCCAGGTCCGATGCCATGGAGCGCTTTAAATGTGGTAACCAGCACCTTGAAGCGCACCCGGAAGGCTACCGGCAGCCAGTGCAGCTCACGCAAAAGCGGTGTTATATGGGAGCGACGAGTCCCTCCCAACACCGCCCGCGCTAGCTGGGTGTATTTGGACAAGTCACATTCTCAGCCTGACTCGCCTCACAGGATTGATGTGAGGAAAGTAGGAGGAGGAAGGTGTGTTGGCTATGTTCGCCACCTTGAGTTATTTGTAAAAATAAGGCAGGATACAAATAGATAAAAACTTTCACAATAAATAGTATTTTAATAAGACAAATATTGAAGAACTTACACATATTTATCTTAATTATCAAATAGCTAAGTCAGACTTTCTTGTAAGTTTGAAGCTTCCAATTTTTATCAATTCAATTACTTCTGTATAACATCTTCTGATTTATAGTTCTTCAGTTCTTCTAACATATAGTTTAGGATGCTTTGTAATTAAATATAAGAAAAACCACTGAAAAGTGTAAATGTGAGCCATTAAGAAGTAGAATTAACTTCAGAATTGAAAGTGAATAGACAATATCTACCAATATCAAGACCTACGTTTGACTTGGCAAATGAAATAAAATATGAAAGATTGCATATATAGAAAATTTACACACAATAGAATAAGTTGTTTTTGTGTGAGATAAATTTGGATTGTGTGGCAGAATTATTTTGCAGCCCCATATCTTGACACTATGTCCATTAGTACTTTTTAGATCTGATTACTTGCCCAAATTCCTAGCAGACTTCAAGAAAATATCTCTTGTGATGTGTACTGAAGCTAGACATATTTCAGATGAGAAATGATCAAGCTTGATTGTGGCAATAACTCGGGGATATATCTAAAGTGCCAGAGAGGAAGCAGGTGTAATGACAAGCCATTCAAAATTTTATTGATGGTGAATAAATCTGAATTTATTACAGCACAATATGTTTTCTTTATTATGAAAATATTTTAGAATATATAATGGTGTGAGCATGCAATAAAATCTCTTAATACTGAACATTGCACTTCAATATTTGCATATCTTCATTATAATGGTATCAATAAATGTATCCTAGATAAATTCTTTAATTAATGAATCAGCCAAAACATTTGGAAAGTCCCCATCTCGCAAGCAGAACTATTCTTCTAAAAATGATAACTCAGTTGAAGAGAGTTTTGAGGACCTTTTGTTGAAATACAAACAGATTCAACTAGAACTTGAATGTATTAATAAAGATGAGAAACTGGCTCTGAATAATAAAGAAGACAATGCTCAACAAAGCAATAGTGAAGTGGCCAGTCCAGAGGATCGAATAACAATTGAGAATGTCAGTATTACAAAAGATGCTGCAAATGAAGTGTCTCCTGAGGAGAATAAAGTATTAACTTTTCAGGCATTTGAACTGAAACCTCTTAGGCAAAAACTGCCCACACTAGCTGAGAGGAGCAAGTTGAAAAAAGCAAAAGATGGAATAAAAGAACATTCACAGAAAAATGACCTGGATACCAATGAAGGTAATTTTTTAAAAACAACAAAACACGTTCTGATTATATGCAACCTTTTTGAAATTAAATTTCATTTTAAAAATGTTTCTCAATGAAAAAATAAAGTTTAAATTTTACTAGAAATAATGCTTAGAAACATTTTGATTTATTAAGATTATTTATATTTTCTGGTTATTGGAATTAAGCTATCAATTTTTAAAAAGCCAATAGTTGAAGTAAAATATATTAAATACGAGTCATAGAACTTACAGATTAAAAGTTTCTTTGATGTAGGCTTCATTCACATAACAAACTAAGTATGGGTTATTTTAACTTTGATTTACTGAATTAAGCCAATTGGCTGGGTTTGCATAGTTCAAGTCATAAAAACAATAGTAAAGGTTAAAATTAACTAGATTTATGTGTTATATGTATACCATGAAACTTTCTTTTTCCACATTCCTTAACATCGTTTATTCATTATATACAATCATCATTTTATTGGTAGTATATATTGAAAGAGAATACAGCAGTTTTTCCTGATTGTTCTATTGTGTTGGTAGTAACCAATTTTTCTACCACTTTGCCATTGGAAAGCCTGCAACTCAGATGAAGCTTTGTTTATCAGACATATTTCTTTGTCATCTAGGCATATATATTTTGAACATCATTACAATTTTTAGCCATGGTTAGTAGAATGAGGTTTAATTGGCTACATTGAAAAAACAGGAAGTCCTCAACTTAGGATGATTCATTTAATAACTGTTATGACAGTGCTCAAAAGAGTTACTTATAACCAGTTCTGGCATTTATGACTATCGCAGTGTCACCTCAGTGTCATGATCAAAATTCGAGTGCTTGACAATGGGTATATATGAAAATTACATCATCTCGGGATGATGTAATTGGCATTTACAATTTTCCCAGAGGTCTTCCAACAAATAGTCTATGGGGGAAGCCAAATTTGCTTAATGACTGTGGCAAAAAAGGATCTTAAAATCAAGGATAACTTCCTTAATGATTGAATTGCATAGCAACAAAAATTCTGGCCCCAACTGTGGTTGTAAGTCAAGGACTATCTATTGGGTTGCTTTCTGATGAAAAGGAGCTAGAAGCCTTCCTCCTGAACTCTTTTTACTATTCTATTATTTTTTAAATTTGAAGTTGGCTCCCAGAAGTTACTGAAGAATTAATTAGGAGATATGGGTAGTCCTCATTTAATGATCCTAATTGGGACCAAAATTTTCATCGCTAAGTGAGAAGTGGGAGAAGGGCGGGGTAGAAATTTAATTAATAAATAAATAAATAAATAATAAATGTGGTCATTATGCAAATCATCACATGACTGCACCGCTCAGTGATAGCAATGTTGCTAGTCCCAGTTGTGATTATTAAGCCACTACCACACTGTTGTTAGGTCAAGACCTCACACTTCTCCTCCCCTGTCATGCTCACTTCTGCTTCAACTCCCCCCATGCCTATCTCTCCTCTCCCTGCCCTATTGGCTGCCCTGCACTTTCTGCCCTGTCACCCCATTGTCCCATACTCCACTCTGCATTCTGCCATCATAACTCTTGAAGGTGGTCTTGTAATCCAATGCCTGCCGAATGCAGGAATTTCAGACAAATTGCTGTCTGGTCTTTTCTTGAAAACCACCTGTGATAGAAAACCTCCACCTTCAGAAAGTAGGCTGTACTGTTGCTTAATAGCTCTCACAGTCAGGAAAATCCTCATTTCAAGTGCAGATGTCTCTGTAAAGCTTTCACCCATTAGTTCTTATCTTCCCCTCAGGTGCTAGAGAGAATAAATGTACCACTACTCAAACTTTCCTGTGGAATCCCCTCTTGTATCAGAAGACTACTATCATGTCTCCCCTTAACCTTCTCTTATTTAAGCTAAATGTACCAAATTCCCTTTTTCTTTGTAGGATTTAGCTTCCAGTCGCCTTACCATGCTTTTTTCTACATTTTAAAATCAGATTGTTTGAATGATATTGTCAATATACTTAGAAAAATATTGTTCTCTTTTTCAAACAGATGAAAAAGAACAAAAGCTTGACACTTCTGATGCAGCAGTAGAGAAGGTAAAATATATATTGCTTTCACCACTAAAATCAAGCTTTAAGCAAAACATAGATTTGCAGTATATCTTAATTTGAAACTAAATACAGCTGAGTTTAATGGGGATGATTCCTAACAAATGTTTCAAAGTTCCAAGTTAGAAAAAAAATCTCTGGCGCTATAACCTGTCTTAATGAGTTTATCTTGTCAGTGAAAATATTTTGATATTAGAATTGGATGAAGGATTAAAGTGCTTATTTATTATTTTATTCCTATAATAGAAACTGTTGGATGAAGAACAAGAAGTATCAGAGTTACAGCTAAGACTACTAGCTCTTCAGTCTGCTAGTAAAAAGTGGCAGCAGAAAGAGCAGCAAGTAATGAAAGAAAGCAAAGAAAAACTAACAAAGGGAAAAACCATACAGCAAAGAGGCAAAATCAGTACAAAATCTCATTCTGCCAAAAAGCCAAGTACTGCAGGTAAATAAATTAATCTAGTAAATGGTGGTTTTCACAAGCTACATTCTTGGTAGATTTTCTATGGGGAGTTTTTTGGAGAAATTAAAGTATAGTTAAGTAATTTTCTTTTAAAGCTAAGCAGGCTCTAAGAAAACAGCAGACAAAGGTATGGAAAAAATTACAGCAGCAAAAGGAACAAGAAAGACGTCAGAAGGAGGAAGAACAATGGAAACAGGATGAAGAGGAAGAAAGAAGAAAAAGGGAAGAGGAAATTAGAAAAATCCGTGATCTCTCAAATCAAGAAGAACAGTATAATAGGTTCATGAAGCTGGTTGGTGGAAAGATGAGGTCAAAAAGCAAGGTATTTACTTACATGCTACCTTTTGTAAGGAATACAGCACACAAATGATTGTTGGGTATATCACGTAAAATATTGCTATTTATGTATTGTATACCATATATATATATATATATATATATATATATATATATACACACACACACACACATATATACATACATACATACATACATACTTTTGTAGGCCATATATCATTAATTGGCTCAGATCTCTATCCCATTGATGCTAAAATACTTTTTTATTCATACATTTTCTAGAAACATGTAGTCTGATGGCTGCCAAAATGATAAAAGAAAATTAGAAATAGGGAATATCATGTAGTAGCCATGATAGACAGAAATTTATCTCTTTCATTTTGAGATGTAGGTGATAAAATTAATTGATTAGATTTATAACAACGCCCCATTCAAAATGATTCTGGAAGGCATACAAGGTTAACAATGAAAAAAAATCCAGAAATTAACAAAAGATTAATACAGAAGACTTAGCATATACCTTAGTAACAGGAACATGCTTGAGGACTGTAACCATCCAAATGACGTATGATTAAGTCCTTGTTTCAACAATTTTTTTGAATAAGGTCAGTGTGAAGTTCATGAATCTTGGGGGAATGCTGATTCAGATTGATAACATTGTAAATGTTTATGCACCAAAATTTTAAGTTGGTGTATTGCTTTGCTGTAAATAACATTGCCAAGCATTAAATTTATTACTAAAAATAGTGTTAGTGTTTTTATAAGAACAGCATTTTCTTCTGAAGAAATACATCCTAAGTATATAACACATCAGCATATTTCATATTTTAGTACTGTAGAGCATAAAAGCATTCACTGGATGGAATTCAAAGTTAGGATCACCTGTTTCTAGATTTATTCTAAATCTGCTTTTATTCATATTGTATATGTATGTAGTATGTATACATAGTGTTTTGGATCTTTGTGATCCAATCTTTGTTTACTGGGGTCAGTGCAGGAGTTCACCCCAATCTCATGAAATATGCCTCTTCTGCACATTTCATAAGCAGTCTATCAATCCCATTATTCAGATCAATGAATAATATGGACATATCCTTGAAGAACTCCATTAGTTAGTTCTCTCCAACAATATAAAGTCATTAATGCTGCCAGTATGGTTAGCGACCCAGTATTGAATCTACCGTACCATATTTCACTTTAACAGCTGGTCATGAGAATGTCATGCAGAAACTTGTCAGAAACTGAGGTAAATTATTACTAAAAATGAGGTAGATTATTTTCAAAGTATTCTTTGTTCACTAAGGTTGTTACTTTATTAAAGGACACAATATGTATCTCACATGTTAATTTTTTGGCAAAGCTATGCTGACTTTTAACAATCATGGCTTTGTCTTCAAGATACAAAAGGCCTTTTGAATTATCTACTCTTAACAGTTTTTCATGGCATTAGTGGGGTCATAATTCTGTTAAAAAGAGAGAAGCAGTGTGTACTTCTGCAGAGGCACTTGATAGAAGAGAGGTAGGAGAGAGGGGCCACTCACTTGCCCTACCAATGCATGAAACAAAAGTAGATGTACTAGACGTAGCTTGGCCTGGAGAAGCAGTGATTGGCAGAGAACAAGGGAGTGGTTGAGGTTATGCAGAAAGCTGCTTATTTCTAGGACATGAATTACAAATAGTCTTCAATTTAGAACAAAATTGTGCTCAGAGGTTTGATCATATGCTGGGGTAATTATTAACTGGGTCACCATGTGACCTAATTCAATTTTACAACCATTTTTACAATGGTCACAAAGCAAGTCACCATGGTTCTTAAGCAAACCATGTAGTCATTAAGGGAATACAGCAATTGCAAATCATAGTCATGAGCTGTTTGGCATAGAGCTCTGCCCTGTATGGTGTTGAATCTCACAGGCAGCTCGTTCACTCTTAAAATCTAGCTGAGTCCTGCACATGAGGGGAAGAGAACGACTGCAGTGTTTGACAGGCTAAACCAAAGATCCAAGCCTCGTTCATTTGCCCCGGGAAAGAGTTTCTTTCCATGCACGGAGCAAAACCTGTTTGCCAAAGGAGGGCAAACAGCTCTTTTGTTCTGTCTGCTTAAAGAACACAACTGGGAGAGCTTGGATTGTAGTCATTCAGCAAAATGTTCATGTGAGCATCTCATTTAATGCCTGTAATTTCCAACAGTAATTCTGGGCTCTGTTATGGTTGTTAAGTGAGGACTACCTATACAAAGTTATTTGGCAATATAATTGCCTTCAGAAGTTTTGGCCTATGGTATCTATAATCCCTAATTCCTGCCATTATAAGTAGGTCTTATGAGAGTTGTAAGCAAAAGTATGAAAAGAAAACCAATTTGCATAGCACCATTATAGCCTTTTTTGCTGAAAACAATTTGTTTTATTAGCAGTCAAGAAGGCAAAAATGTATTTGATTGTTTGAAGTTCATATATAATTAATAAATATACTTTGTCTAGTCTTCAGATAAAGATTTGAGAAGGTCCCTAGATAAGCAATCTACTGAGAGTGCAGGAGGAATTTATCAGTATGACAATTATGATGAAGTTGCTATGGACACAGAAAGTGAAACTAACTCACCTGGTAAGTACTAATTTTTGCTGATTATGCTATATTCCTAATAATGCCATTTTTATATTTGCATCCTATATGTAACTAATTATTATTAGTTCCTGCATGCAATACTACTGAAATCTTTTGTTGATTTAAATTAAAAAAGGAATGCCTCAACAATTTTGCATTTTCACCAAGTGGCATGCAAAACACAAAAATTATGAATAAGATAAGAAAATAGGTTAAGGAATGTCAAGCCAAGGTAAAAAAAAATGCTATAATGCTACTATTGTATCACATTTTGATTGGTTGGTAAAAATAAACCATAGGTCTTTTTCTTTTTTTTCTAATAAATAACAAGTGTTCTGAACCCCATGTACTATTTAACAGGCAATATAATTTGATACACAGATTTGGAAAAAAAAAGCATTTCCTTAGCTTAACTTACCCTGAAGGGTTTATATAAGAATATATTGATGAAGCCTATGCAGTAAATGCAATAAAAAGTATTTTCATTCAAGGTTCCAGCCTCTCCATTCATCTTCACCTATTCTGTTTGATCTTTGTTGGCAGTTTTATTTTTTCCATTGTTTTTTTCTCTGTTTGTTGTAGATGATATGTATTAACATATATAACAATGCTATTCAGTATATTCATGGGCAGTTTTATTCTGAAAATAGCTTCTTAGTTTGAGTGATGTATTCAGATACTATTTTTCTGTGGCACTGCTTGCATGTATATCTTCCTCTTTCAATCCCTCAGTTTTATTCCTTCCAATCAGTTTTGTTTAAATTATGCCATAAACTATATTGTGGAGTTATTTTAAATATTGTAAAATATTTTATTCAAAAGTTAAAATACAAACTCACAAAAAACAACCAAGAACTAAACAGGACAAAAATAAAAATAAGTGCATAAAAATACACAAACCGTGTTTCTCCAAAAATAAGCCTGGGTCTTAATTTTTTTTTTGGTTCAAAAGACCCATTAGGGCTTATTTTGGGGGGATGTCTTATTTTTTTGCCCTCCAAGCAGCAGGCTGAGGCAGAAGCGGGGGGAGGCAGGGCCATCATGGGTGAGGCGGCGAGTGGCAGGCTCGCTGGAAGACCAGGTTGGAAAACGGGCTGCGGCATGGCACCACTCCTGCCTCACCACCTGCCTTGCTACGCCCTGTGGCGACACCAGCAGCAGGCAGAGGCGGGGAGGGAAGCACAGGAACTACAGAGTTTTGCATGGTACAAACGAGATAGAAGATACTGTTACCGCACTAAAGCCACTTAGTTCGAGGGGACCAGTGAATGTGGTTTCAGCTTTTACACTGTTCTGTTGACTAGAATATTAGCGGATCTAATTCAGGGATCGCTCCCCTTTTCCTTCAGCATGGCCTAAGCTTTCCACACTTCAAAACCTCAGTTATTCAGTTCTCTTCCTGCCTTCCCAGCATGCAATCCTAACCTCACTCCCTTCGATTACCACCTCCTCATTTACCTATTTCCACCTTCGAGGGGTAGGCTTGCTTTCTCGTCGGTTGTTCTTCTCCAGGACTGTTTTCTTGCGGAGGGTCTACAAACATGGCTTTGAGGCAGCAGCTGGGTGAGTTTCAGTTGCCATGCAGGTTCGCTACACTGCAAATGTTTTGCTCGTTTACTTTCTCAGCAGCAGAACACACCCCACCCTGAAAGGAGAAGGGAGCACTGCACATTGGTTTTTGGCTTATTGGAGGGTCTGCCCAGTTTGGTGATTGGTTTACAGGAGGGCTCCTCTTCAGCCTGGTGTATGCTGTGTGCTGAAGTTCTGTCTGATACAGTGAAATGAGGTTTAGCAGGCCAAGCCACGCTCTCGGCCAATCCATCCAATTGCAAATCTGATTCTGCTGTTGTCTATATAATGTCTTTTTCAGGTTAATATATAATTGTTATTGCTTTATTAAGGTTTTTATCTAAAGAAAGCTTGTAAATTAAGCAATTTTCCTGAAGGCTTCCAAGGAAGCTTTTAATGTTTTCATTTTCATTTTTAATGTAGTCCAAAAAAACAGAGAATTCCTCTCAAGAACAGTCTGTTACACAACAAGCTGACCACAGGAAAGATTGAGATAATTTTTCCCATAGCAGAAAGTGAATAAAAGAAACAAGGGGAAAAGTTCCTTGTCTCTTTGAGGGGAAAGAAAAGAATCAGAGAAATATTCAGAAATAAATACAGCAATACAGCAAAGTTCTTGTAAAAGCTAGTGAAATACAAATTCCTTACTATAACAGTCCATCGTAAATCAAAGCACTTTCATTATGAAAAAAGAAACCTTCGGGCCATCAACTGCCATGAAATGAAAATGAAAGTGTTTTATTACTCCCAAAAAACCTAAGAAAAAAATTTAAAAATTACATTATAATACAGCATGGGGTAAAGGATAGTTCAGCATTCAACCAGATGTTTAACATTCAAAATGTAGGTCAAAAGCAAAACCAAATTCAAAAAGTGATATGTTAAAAGGAAGACATCCTTAAAAATCCAAACAGCTGATAGGAAAAGGTGGAGACCTGATTCTCTGGCTGTTCTTATAGTGAATTGTAGCCAACCAAGTTTCTCTTTGCAGGTAAGTAGTATGGTCGTCTGAGAGTCATCTGGGGTCTTTCCTAGTTGCTACCATTTCAATCTAGGGAGCAAGGGCTGTCAGAGAGCCATCTTTGGCAACAAAATCAGCTCTTCATTGGCAGGAAAAAAGTAGTCCCAGCCCCCCATTTGTGAAGGATCCTCCACTATATTATAGTGTTGTTATAGAACAGATTTAAGATTCATTTTTAGAATTTCTTTTTGCTTGGTTTGTGCAGATAGATAGACAGACAGACAGATTTTTTTTTCTCTCACTCATCCTCTTGGAAATGTAACTGAAGAATTACAGCATGAAGCTGAATAATGCACATGTAAAAATAATTCTTAATTGAATCCTGGTATTTTTAATCTTTTTCAATTAATGAATGAGATAAGCTTAGAATTAAAATTGTGACATTTATATTGGATAGTTATAATTTTCTTTACTCCATCATGGCATGATTTAAAGTATATGACTAGAGTAAGTACTGTAAAGCAGTGGTCCCCAACCTTTCCAGCTCCGTGGACTGGTGGCAGAAGGGGAAGAGGGGATGGTTTCATGTGCACCTACTGCTTGCGCAAATGGAGCTTCGCACACTCGCCCGCCACTTGCGTGGCCTGGTTCCAGGCCTTAGACCGGGGGTTGGGGATCTCTGCTATAAAGTTATTCCCTTAAATAAATGATAGTTTGTAGTAACAATAGTTTTTTCTAATAAATATTTTCTAGCATCTTCTCCAGTACAGCCTCCTTATTTTGAATGTCCTGCTGGATATTTTCCTCCTCCTATTCAACAAATCTCACTATCCGTTACACCACAGATTTCAGTAAGTGATAAACAAGATGAAATTTTTGAAGTAGAAAAACCTGGAAATTCAATTTTTTATGCCTCCTACATGCACGTATGGAAGTTCTTTGTGTATCATTTTTTGCATTGGTATGTTCATTTTGGCCATCTTGGGAATTCTCTTTTAAAGTACCCATTATAATAGGAGTTCTAAAATAGCTTTTCTGTTCTCTCCTCGCTTGAAAGCACTACTAATCATCAGTATTGTACAATAACAAGTTGTGCTAGAAAAGCTTGATAAAACTATGTAACTAATAATTATTTGACATTGATTTTGTATTCTCATATGCTGAGTAATCAGCATTTAGTTTGCAACTTTCTAACACTTCAAGATCACATTGCTAAAATTCTATAAGAAAATGGCAGACTTTTGGCAATATAATTCCCCCTCCCCTTATTTCTTTATACACAAGATATTTTTAGACCAACTACTTCAGGGACTCAAATTGTCTTATAGTTGAAACAAAACAAATTGAAAAACATAGCTACTATAAAATGGCTTTATGCTGAAGTCTTTCATCATCGTCTTTGAAGGTAAAAAAATTAGCTGCATTCCTTATCTTGGAAGTAATATGTTTCAAAGTGTAAAGGCAGCAACGATTGAAGGGATCTTTCACTTAATGCAAGGTGGGAATACTTGTTCTACCTTGGAAACCACACAGTGCACTCTTGAGAATATTTGGGTGCCAAACTGTGTAACCTTAAAGGGGATCACCATTTTTATAGGGAACCAGAAGCAAATTGATAACGAGTATAGCACCCCTAGCTCTACTATCCCTACTTAATGGATAGGGCAATTACTGAATCTTCCAAGGCAACCCCCATGTAGATGTCTTAAAGCAATTCATCTGCGAGCTGACAAGAACATAGTACTGGAGAATCTTGAGTAGAAATAACATGTATTTTTTTCTTTAAATTTGTTTTAGACTCTACCACCAATTAGCCAATTGTACATGGAGGGTATTTCTACTGTCTCTCTGGAACCTCCACCACCTCTTCCTCCTCTTCCACCTGAAGAACCCGAACAGCCCCCAAAACCTCCGTTTGCAGATGAGGAAGAGGAAGAAGAAATGTTACTACGAGAAGAGCTACTTAAATCTTTAGCCAACAAACGAGCTTTCAAACCAGAGGTATTTAATAGGTTTTTAAAACAGCCACTAGATGGCAGCCCTAGTATATTTTGATTTAGAATGTGTTTCGCTATTTTGTTTTGTTTTGGGAAAAGTAGGATGTATGATAGAAATCAGATAAGATTTCCAAAGCACCTGAAGGCAGGACAAGAAGCAACGGGTGGAAACTAACCAAAGAGAGAAGCAACCTAGAACTAAGGAGAAACTTCCTGACAGTTAGAACAATTAACCAGTGGAACAACCTGCCTCCAGAAGCGGGGAATGCGCCAACACTGGAAGTTTTTAAGAAGAAACTGGACAGCCATTTGTCCGAAATGGTATAGAGTTTCCTGCCTGAGCAAAGGGTTGGACTAGATGACCTCCAAGGTCCCTTCCAACTTTACCACTATTATTATTATTATTATTAAGATGATGATGAGTTATTTTGAATTTTAAAGAATCTTCTACACTTCAGCTATTTACTAAGGATTTAAAAGAACTCTGCTATAAACCCTAGTAGAATCAAATTGGGAGCTTTAGAATCAAATTGGTTGGTATAACAATGTATCTATGGATAAAGATTACCAATAAAGGAGAATATTTGTAGCTCAGGGTTGAAATGAGGGGTCCTTGGTGCTCTCTGAACTTGGTTGTTTTCTTGCAGACATTTTATTACCCAAACTAGGTAATATCACCAGCGCTAGACTAGCTAGGAAGAAGAAATGTTAGTCGAGCATTGATGATGGTACCTAGTTTCGGTAATGAAACATCTGAAAGAAACAGCCAAGCTCAGAGAGCACAAAGGGCACTTTAAGGACTAACAAGAATGAAATTCAGCTAGTATTGTCCGTCCTGGAAAGAAATCTGTGGGAATGGGATAATCATTGTGGTTACTTTGCAGATTTTACAATGTACGAAAAATACCTTCTATTTTTTTTAAATTGTTAGAAAATCCAGTGCATTTCTACTGTGTTTTGCTGAAAATAAGACCTACCCCGAAAGTAAGCCCTAGCTTGATTTTTTGGGGAGGACCTAATATAAACCCTAGCTAAAAATAAGCCCCAGCTATGGTACAATCGTCAGCCAAATGGGGGTGGGCTTGGCCAGCTGACATTGGAAGCGCCTATGGGGCGAGAAAGATTTCTTTGCCCCCCCCCCCTTTTACCTTCTTCCCGAGCAATTGCCGCTCGGCTTTTTAAGAGACTAAAGAAGGGGCTGAAAGGGAAGAAAGTGCCTTCTTAGCCATCTGTTCTTCCCCAGATTGATTTCAGAAGCTACCGCTGCCACCTGTCAAACCCCAAGGCCAGGCTGCTGGGCCTGCTGCACCTACTGCTATTGGGAGCCATTGGCATCTGGACTGGGCTGCTCTTCAGCTAGGCCAACAGGCAGCGACAGGAGTGGCTCCCTGCACTGGCCATGCAGTTTCTGCACGACCTGCCCTGCCTGACCTCGGCTCTGTTCGTAGTTCTGTTACTGTTCTCGCGGCACCCGCAGCCAAGCTTTTGGCACATCCCGGTCTCTGCCCGCCCTGCCTGCTGGCTCTAATGTTGTTGGGACATTTCTCGGTCACGGTCGGTGCTGTGTGGCCACTGAGTGGCTACCCGTGCTACTTCTGGCCTCGCAGGGGCTCTTTGCCCTTCTGGCCGCACTGCTCTGGGCCGCCCTGCTGGGCTGCTCCTGCCTGGCGTGGGGCGAGTCAGCCCAGATCTTCCGTTCAACCTCCGGAGCACCCCCACCGGCAGCCTACCAGAGCCCCTTCGCCAGTGGCTGCTGGTGGAACCGTGCTACCTGTGCCTCCGCCTTCCGGCTGCTGAGCGCCAGCCTGGACACCTACTCGGTGCTGCAGGCTCTGGGCTACAGGCTTAGCCCAGCGCTCTTCGGGTGCTGCAGCCAGGGTCAGGGGCAGCCCCATGCTCTTTGGGCCCTGGCAGGCGCTGCAGCTCTCATACCAGCTGTGCAAGGCAGGAGTGGGGCTGCCCCTGGCTGCTTTTGGCTTTTACCTTGTGCAGCTTTGGCAGGTGTCTGGCAGGCGGAGGGAAGCAGCTCTACCCCCACACCACCTGCTTCACCTCACTTCATGGCTGTGGCACCAGCAGATGGTGGGACAGAGAGGGTGGGGCTGGTGGTAACAGCGCTCCCACTCACGTCGGCCCTCATGCTCTCTGCCTCCTGTATGTGAAAATAAGGCCAGTTCCTTTTTTGGAAGGCAAAAAAATATAAGACCAGGTCTTATTTTCGGGGAAACACAGTAGTAGTTGAGGGCTTTAAAAACAGAAGGGGCTCTTCTGGTATTGGACATGTTGCTACTGTTCCTACATTGACTGCAATGAATATGTTGTGTGATCACATGCTGATTTTGGGTGGTATGAGAAAGAAGCCTTATCTCTTCAAAGAGTTCAGGGCTTATTTTTGTAAAACAGATTTTTTTTGCTCATCACTTAAAGCCTATAAGATAAATACAATTTTTGTATGTCCCTGAATCCCATAAAGTGCTTTTGAAAAATAGCACTTTATTTGTTGAATCGGATGCCTATTTGTTTGAAAAGACGTTATATTGGATCTAGCAGGATTGAATAATATTGTGGGGGATTTGGGTGATTATTTGATTTTAGTCAAATGGCAGACATTATCAAAGTTAATGGGTAATGAAAGGTTTATAAGTTTCCTACTTTTAAATAATTATACCGTACTTTACCCTTATTGATACATGGAGAAACTCATAATGTGCTTGTATAGTTTATTGATTTAAATATATAACCTTAACAATAGTTTTAATACAATATTTCAATAATTTGTATTTTTTTTTTTTTTTAGGAAAACTCAAATAATAACAGTCCACCTTCTCCACCTTTTCCCAATAATTCTCATTCTGTGCCAAGAAGCAATCTTTCAGCAGTCAGTATTAATACTGTATGTCAACCTCGTATAAAGAACACGAAAATTATTAGAGTACCAAGACCCCCCCGAACTGTTATTACGGTAATAAAACATTTTTAAATTTCTTCATAAAGTGTCTTATACATTGTCATATGATGAAAATGGCTAAAATTGAATATTTTGTTTTTTCTGCCTTCAATTGATAATATAAGGAAGCTGAGGAAATGCTGATTTCAGATTTGTGTACAGTAAGAAGTAAAGTCAACATTACTGTAAAAAAAGCTAATAGTTAACATGCTCTTCTCTAATAAATTGAAGTTCAGTGTACATTAAAAATTAATACTAGATTTTGCTTGTATCTTCAGTCAAAATGATTATATTCTTTGACTGATAATTTTATTTCTACAGCTTCCAAAACACAAGTCAGTTGTTGTTACCCTGAATGATTCAGATGACAGTGAATCAGATGCAGAACAACCTAATTCTACTAGTAATGAATTTGGAGGTCTGGAATCTATGATCAAAGAAGCTAGAAGAACTGTGGAGGTAAATGGATGAGTGCTGGCATCTATGTCATATGTTTTTGATTTTTTTGAAAAAAACATTTTTACTCTCTGTGTCTGTCTTTCATTGTAAGATAACTTTTATTTTAAAAAAATCTTGTAAAATAGCTCTTCTTCTGAGTCTGTAAGTAGAGCAAGCAATTTCAGAATCTTCCACAGAAGAGTCACTATCAAGTCTGCTTCTGTTTTTTGATAAGCATTAAATTTTAAAAAGTATTTTAAAAGCCAAAATTGGTCCTTTTCATGTATTTACTTTTTCTTGTGTTTTACTACTTGCTTTCATTGTTCTGTGTTGTAGATTATGATAGATGGCTGGTTTTTATGATTCCTTACTGGGAATATGAAAATTCCTTGATCAGGAAATAGAACTTTCATTTTCTTCTGGACCATATTTGCAGTTGAGCAATTTTCAGAATTGTATCTTACAAACTTGAAGATCTCTGAGGTGTTCTAGAGATGATCTGGTTGAAACAGGCAGTTTTGGAATTGGACCGTTCCTAGAATGGCATATGCTGCAAAAAGATTTGGCATAGTAGGAGACAAATGAAGCATTCAAAATTTTCCAGAACGTATTTTTGGAAAGGAGCCCTGAAATATTATTGACCCCTTCCTCAGTATTAGGGCTATTTTGCTGTCCTCTTGTCTTCTAAATCCACATTCACAAGTAATCTCAATATGTGTTGGAAGTATAACAACTAGAATTCCCAGGAAGTACGGCTGAAGGGAAATACTGTATATAGACCTGAAAAAGCTATACCATATAAAAATGAATTCAAATTAACTTTTCTTCTGAACTTCTAATACTATACTAAGGTTCCTTTATTGGGTCTTTTTGTTGCAGGCATCGAAACCCAAAGCACCTTTAAAGTCAGAAAAAGAAAATAATCCTGTAAGAACCCCTGAGGCATTACCAGAAGATAAAAAAATGGAGTATAGACTTCTAAAAGAAGAGATTGCCAGGTATATTAATATACTGTATGATACTATATGTCTGTAAACTATCTAGAGTTGCCTCTGGTGAGATGGGTAGCATATAAGTTTAATAAATAAATACATGCTGTAACGAATAAGAAAACAAATTATTGTTTAAAATAATCTCTGAGTTATTGCCCTTTTTGTTTGAACAGATTCATTTGGTCATTTTAGCTTAATTTAATTGGGATTGGCTTATTTTTCAGAGATTGTTCTATTTTCTGTGATTTTTTTGTGATTTCTGAATTTCTGTAATTTGAAACATTTTAAAAAATGGTTTTCAAATCTTTTTAGTCGGGAGAAGCAACGCTTGATAATAGCTGAACCTTTGAAGACAAGTTCATCTCCAGTAAACTCTGATGTTGAAATTGATGGAGTTGGTAGGATAGCCATGGTAACAAAGCAAGTTACAGATGCAGAGGCAAAACTCAAAAAACACAAGTAAGTCTTTTCACTGTGATGTCATCTCTATGGATGAGAGAGAGAGTGAGAGAGAGAGAGTGTGTGTGTGTGTGTGTGTCACCCAGCTGGCTTTCATGGCTAAGGCAGGATTTGTACTCAGTCTCCCACTTTCTAGCCTGATGCCGTAACCACTAGACCAAGTTGTCTCTATAATGTCTATAAGTGCTCATGAGCAGATGTTCATAACTTGTTTCTGGTTAATCTAAATACATTCTTTTAAATTTATCTTGCAGTTTGAGACTTTCATATATTTTTCATCCTAATTAGCTCTGCCTGATATTTATTGGGATTGTAGAGGTGGAGACTGGTAGGACTCACAGACAACCCCTAAGTTTTGACTGAGTATTCCAGTAACAAAATGGATGAAAAATCTTCCTGTGCCTTTTTCTTTATTCCTCTAAATTAAAAAGAAGACTCTGGAATGTCTTCTTTGGAGGCTGATCCAATGGCAAATGTTAGGAAGTTAGAAGGTTCTTTCTTCCTTAATTCATTGGACCAGCCGGCCTTTGCTGGTCTTTTTACAAGACTTACTTAAGAGCAAGGAAAAAACAGGAAAAGAAAAATGAAGTTTTACTAACAGAAATTGGTTTCATAACCCCAGCTGATGAGATTCCTAATGGAAAGGAGGAAGAGCAGTGCAGCTGGAGTGAATGGTCTGATAGTCTACTCAGATGGAAATCTATACATGAGTAATACTCTGTAAAATCCCATCTGCTCAAAGTGTTACTGCTAACTACATGTATCTCTCTAATGAGAAAGGAGTTAAGTTTACTGCAACCTTTGGAATAAGTTTGTTTATATAGTTGTTATCAGTGCACTTTCTGCTTGTGTGTTTTTGTTATTTTTAAACTGGAAAATATGTGACTCTTAACAATTTATGAGAAACTGAATATTCCAACTTCCAACAGCTGCTTTAATGGCTTTTTGGAACTATTTGTATTGTTATAATAATGAATATTTGAATTTTAAAAACGGCAATACTTTTTCATGCAACAGTTCCGTACACATATGTACTGTTCACTAAATTTTGGATGCTTCACTTTAAATACTGTTTGACCCTAAATATGTTTGATACTTTATGATCTGTATTATTAATTTATTAATATAACTTAAGTGTTGAAAAGCTGAGCAATTATGTAAACACATTTTGAGAGTTCTTTCCCATAACACAATTTTCTGCTAAATAGGATATGATAAAGAGTTAGAGTTTCATCCCGCTCCACATATATTTTTTTGGATTATATATTTTGTGTTGGAGTTTATACTTGCATTATTAAAAAAATATTTGTTGCGATACTCCCTTTTTCCCCACTAAAAATACACTAGCCCATTTGGTGGGAATTGCAGTACATATATAGTAAATGTATGTAAAGCTCAGTGCTATAGATTTGTATATCTTTTCACGATCAACTTTTGCTAACTTAGATACAAATTTTAGATTGCAGTGTTGATTTTGAAGTTGGGTGGCCAATAAATTTAAATAAATAAAACCATTATTTGATTGCAATATCTCAATGTACCAATTCTTTATAGTTTTCACAGATTTTCCTCCTTAATTTATTGTTTTATAATATTATTCTGTTGTTAACCATAGTCTGTTAATTGAAAGAAAATGTAACAAAAAATCATGAATATATGGTAAATTTCATCTGCTTTTGATAGTGGTTCTGATATTACAGAGCTTTTATATAGAATGTAACTTTTCTCTTTAGACTTCTCTTGATGAAGGATGAATCTGTGTTAAAACATCTTCTGCAGCAAGAGGCAAAGAAGAAAGAATCTGTTCGTCTTGCTGAAAGCAAAATTGCTAAACTTAATGAGCAGCTGCAAGCAACGGAAAAAGTGCTAAATGCTAATAAGATATTTTTAAAAAAACTTCAAGAACACGTAAGTATGTGAAGAAGGCCATGTAGCAATATTTTAAAGAGTTGTTCATCTTATTAGATGTGTTTAAGAGACTTTAAAATTTAATTTAAAAATTTTGGTTGGAATATAGAATTTGTTGAAGAATGTTTAATTGCTTCAGATTCACAGAGTACAGCAACGAGTAACAGTTAAGAAAGCATTGGCATTAAAATATGGAGAAGAGCTTGCTCGAGCCAAAGCCCTGGCTAGCAAAGAAATCGGAAAACGAAAAGTTGAACATAGCCATTTTGGAGTAAGTTTGTTTTTCAAAATTTAAGAATTATTGTTCTGAAATAGTCATTACTGTTCTAGGCTGGAAGTCAGAAAACAAGATGAAACAGATTGAAAATTAATTTACAAATATACTTATTAGAAAAATACCCATAAATTTTAGATGTAAGTGAAAAACTGAAAGGAATGTTGCAATTTGAATATTGGCTAGTGTGATCCCAGGAACCATTCAACTTTTTCTTAATTTTTAAGGAGGATTTGAGCTTATTTTTCAGTTTATTGCCTCTATCTCTATAATATGTCTTAAAAATACACATGGCTACATCTCCCCCCTGCTACTACTATCCTTGGGACTGAGACAAAACCTGAGGGGATGCATCTGGTATCAAAACATGTTCCAGACCCAATACAGCCCAGTAATTAGCAGGAACAGAACTGTTTGGTGCTCAGAATACAGCAGATAACAGAGCCCAAAAAGTATTGCCTGCCGTTCCTGCCAGGATAGATGGAAAGAAAAAGAAAAGAAGTTGTAGTAAGTCCATGAATGTTGAAGGTTTGTAGTAAGCAAAATGCTAATTTTTCCCCTCTCCTCATTTTTACGTTTCCTCCAACATCTTCATAGTATAATGAGAGAAATGGAGACTTGGGTCTGTGCTTGCTAGCCATTTGGTACATGTTCTGAAAACCTGACTGGCCCAAGCTAACTACAAGATCTTTCTCATATGACTGGGGTGAAGAGGCACTTGTATGAGCACTTGTAATCAGTAAACTGTGGATCATTGTAGATATACTTATTGTAGAATGGTTGGTTGAACCTTTCTAAATATGCCATAATGTTGCACTTTTCTGCTGAACATATAAATTCTCCCTAAAAATTGTAATGATGAAGTTATTCAAATATTGTGTTTCTAATTTATCTTGCCAATAATTGAGTTGGTGTGAGAGATCTCTGCTTCTTTGCAGCCAAACAAAACATTGAAACTCGAGAAATCACCTTCATCAAGCCCAAAGAAACATTCTGCAGAGTTGATTGCACAGGAGAAAAAAAGGCTGCAACAATTGCAGCATGAGTATGCTCTGAAAATTCAGCAACTAAAAGAGGCCCATGCACACCAGAGTAAGGATCGGTTAACTATTGTCCCTTCTGTAGAAGAAGAATCTGAATTTGCACTACCTCAGCCTTCCCTTCATGATCTTACACAAGACAAATTGAGCTTGGATATTGAAGAGAATTGTTTTGATGATGAAATTTTGTCCAATTGTAGTAGAGAGCGAAGAAGGTCTTTCAGAGAATCAAATTCTTTTACTAAACCTAATTTTAAGCATGTGGACACTCCCAAGCAAGAAGCTGCAAATAAACTTTCTAAAAAGACATTAGAACGACCAGAGTTATTTTTGGGTCTGAATATTGATGAACTGAAAAATCTTTATGTGAAAGCTGATGGCTTGAAAGAAGTCTTGGAAAAAAATGCACCATTCATGATTTCTAATGAAGAAAATGCTTGTGGTCAAGTAAGTTGTATATTAAATAATAGAAAATTGATGGCTTCAGCTTACAGTTAATAATTCTTAAAATAGGAGTTAGGCTACTATTCATTAGCTTGTCTTACTTGATTTCTGTTCTCCTTGAAAAAAATAGGAAGACTCTAGTCTTAGCTCCAATGCATTACATTTTTAGTTACTATGGTGTGGACCTTCATATAGTGTTTCAATATATACTCACATATACTCTCTTTCCTAGGAAATAACAGTAGATATAGACCAATTCACAACTCCAAATAAACAAACCGAAGGAAAGCCATGCCCATTTGGACCATATCATAGTCCTCTTCTTGTTTTTAAATCTTACAGGTATGAACATGGAGTTGTTAAAGTTGTTTGCCATCAATGGGATACTGTTTTAGAACATAGATGGGAATGTCTAATGTAATCAGAAAATGTCCTATTGTCAAAGTAGGTGTAAAATATGTGTTGTCTTAGAAGCAACTGGGTTGTTCTGGAAAAATGTAACTTAACTGCACTATTAGAGGTATTGGGGAAGGATTAGAGAGAAAAGTACAGGTAGTCCTCAACTTGCAGCCGTGATGGAACCTGTCAATTACTGTCATAAAGTGGCTCATCACATGACCAACCCTATTTTATGACTATTTTTTTGCAGTGCTTGAAAAGCAAATGCAGCAATCATAAAGCAAACACCATGATTGTGAAGTAAATGCCATGATCGGGAAGCAGACTCATTGTTCACTATTGGGAGTTTTTACTGAAAATCAGAATGGAAGTAAATACTTTTTTTCTGCAACAAAACCAAACCATAAATCATGGTCATTTGACTGCAGGATGCTACAAACAGCTATAAATGTGGGCCAGTTTCCAAACGCACAAAATATGGTTACCTAGTGGTGGGGAGGAGCAGCTATTGGAACTTGGTACCCAATTGGGGGCTCTGATGTAACTTCAAATGGTAGCTAAGCAATTGATGATAAGTGAAGGACTACCTGTATTTATTTAAAATACCTACTGTCCTAAGGTGGAAAGACGGCAAGGTGGAAAGAATGCACTTTCAAAAGTTGAGACCTACAGAGATGCTGAACTCCTTGGTAATGGTTGTAATCCCAGCTAACAGGTTCTGTGTTAACAGGTTCTTGTGCACAAGAACAATTGGTCTTCCTTTTGGACTGAATAACAAATGATATTTTGGGTATCTGGCTATGACTACAGTTATCTTTAATTTGAATACAATTTAGTACCTTTTCCATTTTTGCTTTGAAAATTATTTTCTTGATTATGAGTATTTGATTTTACTTATGTTTTTTAGGTTTAGTCCTTATTTTAGAACAAAAGAAAAACTTTACCTCAGCTCAGTATCCTACAGCAATAAGATTGAACCCAAACAGTGTTTTTGCCGTTTTGATTTAACAGGCACGTGCAATGACGACGATTGCCAGTGGTGAGTTCTTTTGTATCTTAAATTAAGTGATTTGTATTGCAGATTATTGTCTGAAGAGTTGAATGAATTTGTCATTGGTTTAAGCAGGTTCTCAAAACAAAAACAGCATAAGCAGTTTTAAGAATTATTAAAATATGGTGACATATTCTTAAAATATGCTTGTTTTTTTTGTGCCTGTAAAATTAACTTGAAGAATGTACATTCATACTTAAAAGATCTACTGTCTATCTATCTATTTATCCATCCATCCATCCAAATACATAGACACACATACATACAGGAGGTATATATAATATATATAAATGAACTGGGGTCACAATCAGGGCATTCAATATTGGGGGTGGTTAGTGAATTAAGAGAAGATTCTGCCTCCATCCTGTTGTATATTGCTCTTTCCTTAGTTATTTTGTTAAATTTAATAATAATATTTTTTATTTCAATGTTTTATATTGCAGCTTTTAATTTTTTAATCTAAGCTATCAAGAGTTACTTGATGGATAGTATATAAAAGTAATCAATAAATAAAATATGATTTATATAAAGAGAAGAGAAATAGCCAAGATTTCAAATTCATCCACAATACAACTCTCCAGGCTTGTAATGTTTAAACAGTAACAAAATACTGTATAAATTACTCTCATATTCATATGTGTGTATTTGAAACAGCTTTTATAGAAAATTGATTGAGCATAAGAAGTCTTGTAGAGAAAAAGGTTATACAGGTAGTCCTTGACTTACCACCACAATACCAGAATTTCTGTTGCTAAACAACCTGGTTGTTAAGTAAGTCATGCCCCATTTTACAGCTTTTTTGCCATGGTTGTTAAGCAAATCACTGCAGTTATTAAGTGAACCATGAGATCATTAAGTGATCTGGCTTCTCATTGATTTTGCTTGTTGGAAGCTGGTTGGGAAGGTCACAAATAGCAATCACATGACCCTGGGGCACTTCAACCATTGTAAATATATGCCACTTGCCAAGCAGTGAACTTTGATCATGTGACCACGGGGATGCTGTGATGGTTGTAAGGGCAAGGAATGGTTGCAAGTCACTTTTCTCAGTTGCATTATAACTTAGAATGGTCACTAAATGAATGATTGTAAGTTGAAAATTACCTATACTATATTTTTTACTAAACTGTACCAAACTATACTAAAAGTTACATTTGGTTTGTGATGGAGTAAATTGAGAATTATTACTGCTCATTTTATTGCAGAATTTGTGTTTTATGTGTTAAAATCTGTTTTGTTCACTGGATTTAATTTTGGCTTATTAAGGTAATCCATACAGCTGGATTGTAAAAAAAAAAACCCATCTGGCTGTAAAAAATCCTATCAGAATGGCATTTTTAAATGTTGAATGCCTCACAATAGATTAATATAGCTGAGTATTCCAAAGGAAGGTTAATGTAAATATGTGTCCTTTATGAGAAAAGGGCACTGTTAGATAGCTTTGTTCTTAACTTCTGATAGCTTAGTTTCAACTGTTAATTAAAATAAATTTTCATGTATTGTGATACTGTGTTACAACTTTTTCTTACATTTTGTAAAAAGTATATTCTTTACTTCTAGGCAACACATGAAAGACTGCACTCTTAGCAGGAGACAACTATTTGAGGATGTCATTTCATACAATTTAGGTTTGATAGGCTGTTCAGATAAAAGCACTGATGAAGAGATAAGTACCGCAACAGGTATGTGCTTATTGGTATATCAATAAAGCTTTTCAGTTCTGTAATGTTACTTGTTAAATCTGATCACAACATTTTTTGCTTTACGTGTAAAAAACAAATTGCTTTCTAATGCTTCCAGTTTACTTTGTACTAAGATTCATGAAAATATAAAGCACATACTGTGAACAATTATTAGGCAAGTGAGTATTTTGACCATATCATCATTCAAGGAGACCATGATTTTTATGCATGACAATGCTCCATTCATGCATCGAAGTACTGCACTGCATGGCTAGCCAGTAAAAAAGATGAAAGAATAATGACATGGCCCCCTTCCTCACCTGACCTAAACCCTATTGAGAACTTGTGGCCCTTCTAAAATGGTAGATTTACGGTGAAGGAAAACAGTACACCTCTCTGAAGAGTGTCTTGGAGGCAGTGGTTACAGATGCACAAAACGTTGATTGTCAACAGATCAAGAAACTAACAGATTCCATGAATTGAAGGCTTATGACTTTTATTGGAAAGAAGGGTGGCTATATTGGTCACTGATTTTTTTTGTGAAATGTCAGAAATATTTATTTGTAAATTTTGAGTTTGTTTATTCTCACTTTAACAGATGAACATAAATGAGTGAGATGGGAATTTTTTTGTTTTTCATTTAGTTGCATAATAATTCTGAATACTAATAGTTGCCCAATAGTTGTGCATACATACTCTCTTAAGAAAACCAAAACCTCATTTTTATTTTCTTAAATATTCAGGTTTGAGGTTTATTAACATTTTCAATTGACTGAGAGCAGTGTACAGTAGTTGTTCACTAATAATATTCATCCTCAAAAATACAACTTGCCTTATAATTGTGCACACAGTGTAGTTTCATGTAAGATGTTATTTAATAATGTGACTGTGTTAAAGATTAAATTTATAAAAGATTTGCTTGCATTGTTTTCATTGTAATAAGTTTCACCAATTTATTTTTTGTGGATTTCTTCCTAGGTGTGTGATTTGTAAATTTTTGATTGTAGTGTAAAACTTCTATATTGTCATTTCATTTCAGAAAAATACATAGAAAAGCTGTTTGGGGTAAATAAAGATCGCATGGCAATGGATCAAATTGCTGTTCTTCTAGTTAGCAATGTCAATGAAAGCAAGGGCCATAGTAAGTAACTTTTACAATGTCAATGGATAGGTGTTTTAAATGCATTTTGCATGAGGAGTTTCTTTTAAAAACCCATTGTTTTTCAAAACTTTCTTCTTTCTCTTTTCACTGACAGCCCCTCCATATACAACCTGGAAAGATGAAAGGAAATGGAGGGTAAAGTACTTGAAAAAAACACCAGACAGTGATAGTAGCAATGAAGAGGAATTATCTTCTGGCCCCATTAAATATGGTAATAACAGAAAACAGCAATCCAAAAATTATTTAGAAAATTTTTTATGCTTCACATAGTTATTTGGCTTATACTTAAATTTGTCTCATAATTATATGTGAATGTTAAAGTAAGAAGCAACTTGGAAGATCAAAACTTTGTCTTAACAAGAGATAGCTGATTCTAATTTGGTGCAGAGAATACATGTCTCAGTTTACTTCAGTTCTGGGAGAATCCTTGTATTAATGACAGTTATTCAGCAGCAACTGTTAACATCCTCAGAAAAACCAAATAGTCAGATTTAGTCAGATTTTTAGTAGAACAGACTAAAATTGTTGCTTCCAAGAGTTGGTTCTCTTTAATTCTTTCATTTTCAAAGTAAAACAGTTTTCTGGGAAAACACGTTTTTCAGTTTCTTTTGCTATGGAACTTAAATGAGCCTCTCCTGTAGCCCATTTTGATTTAGAAGGCAGGCCAGTTGCTCATGCCAACCTGCCTTGCTGAAATATAGGTAGTCCTCGACTTACGACCACAATTGAGCCCAAAATTTATGTTGCTGAGATATTTGTTAAGTCAGTTTTGCCCCATTTTATAACCTTTCTTGCCCGAGTTGTCAAGTGAATCATTGCAGTTGCTAAGTTAGTAACGGTTGTTAAGTGAAACTGGCTTCCCTATTGACTTTACTTGTCAAAAGGTCACAAAAGCTGATCACATGACCCAGGACTGCAACTATTATAAACATGAATCAATTAGGAATAATTTCAGTCATGGATATTATGATAGTCATGGAAAAATATTACTTTTATTTCTAGCTCCTCCAGTAGAAAACAAAACAAGTGTTCCCGCTCTGGATACTGTTGTGACTCCAGATGATGTGAGGTATTTTACCAATGAGACTGATGACATTACAAACTTGGAAGCAAGTGTACTTGAGAATCCTTCTAATGTTCAGCTTTGGATCAAACTTGCTTATAAGTATCTGAATCAAAATGAAGGGTAGGTAATTCTTATTGTGCCGATCAGTTAGTTGCACCTTTGCTCAGTATCTTCTCACCTATGCTCAGTCTTTTGTTTCCTTGCTCAAAAGATAAGTAAGCTATTGTTTAAAAGCAATTGAAAAACAATTTGATGTATTGCTGTGTTATAAATCCAGTGTAAAGGTAATAAAACATTGGTATATTCTAAGATAAAGTCTCTTTTATTTTCAGTGCTTTATACTAGGAAGCCTTCTTTGCTATAAAAATGGATTACAAATTCAGTGGTTTCAAAGGTTATATGGAAATAAAATATTTCTCTTTTGCTTTTTTTAAAATTATTGGGATAAAATAGGAAATATTTGCCTAAAAATGATAATAATTGAGGAACAACTTTCATGAGAAGACTTAATTTTTTCAGCAAATAACTGGCAAATACTCTAAGAACATTAGCTGGCAGCAAATCTTACTTGCAAAATGCTGTATTGCAAGAAAGTTTATGTCATGATAAATCTGTTAATTTAAGGTACATTTTTTTCAACAGCATACTGGCTACCTATCTACAAGTTGCTAAAATATTTTCTTGTTTCCCATTTTTACAAAGGTCATCTGCAGAATGCTTGGATTCAGCTTTAAATGTTTTGGCCCGAGCACTAGAAAATAATAAAGACAATTCTGAAATCTGGTGTCATTATCTCAAGCTGTTTTCAAAAAGAGGGCTTAAGGAAGAAGTGCAGGAAATGTGTGAGACAGCAGTGGAATATGCTCCTACTTATAAGATTTGGTGGACAGTAAGTTATATTTTCTTTATTTAAAATATTCATATATCCCTCCCATCTTATACCGAGCTCTGAGTAGCTCCCAGTCAAGAATTAAAACAGCATAAAAACCACATTAAAACTATTAAAGCCATAAGCATTAGAAATAAAAAACTTGGTGCCAAGTCAGACTTCCAACATGCAGTTATCTATCTTCTCCCAGTGCTTGGAGGAAAAGCCAGGTCTTTAGTGCTTTTCAGAAGGCTAGGGACCTGTCAAGCTTCAGAGGAAGCATGTTCCATAGAGCAGGGGCTACCATAGAAAAAGCATACTTTCTACTCCAAGGGGGCAATATTTTAGGGCAGGGACTAAGAGCATCCCCACTCTATGTAATCTGATAGGACAGGTAGATGTCCTTAGGGAAAAGCGACCCTGTGGATGTGCATGGAAAGTTACCATGGAGTATTTTTGAAATATATTGATATAGTTGACTGATACATGTTTAAAAACTCTTCAGTAGAAATTCTTTAATTAGTACAAAATATTTTGCCTGTTAAAACATTGAGCATTACTTATTAGATTTTTTTTATGTGTGATATGAAAATTTGGAAGCTGAAGAATTATATCAAACTCTCTATTAATAACCTGATGGAAAAATCAAATGTTCTGAGTGTTTTGGAAAGCTAATGGGGTCAGGGCTGTCTGGATCTCAGAGGAGATGCTATTCCATAGGGCAGTGGTGGCGAACCTATGGCACGCGTGCCACAGGTGGCACGCAGAGCCGTCCCTGTGGGCACGCACGCCATTTCTGGGCCCCTCCCCCTCTCCACGCATGCGCAGCCCGGGAACAGCTGCGAGAGCTGGGCGGGGTGACGGAACGTATAAAAGGAGCAGTTTTGGCGGGAGAGTGAGTGAAATCAGAGCTGACAGCCCCGGGACGGTCGGAAAGGAGCCCTCACCTGGCGCGGGTCCTGTCTACAGGGTGGCTCTGACGGGGGCGGCGGCTGCTGCTCTGAGCCCCTTGACTGGCCAACCACACAGAGAAGCAGGAGGAGGCGGCATGATCCCTGCAGCCGCAGATCTGGAAGCAAAACTCTGCCGACCATCCTCGCGCTGGTGGGGGCAGTGGTGGGGGAAGGTGAGCTGTGGCAGGCACCCTCCCCTCCTTGCCCGGAGGCGCACGTGGGACAATGTGCGGCAGCAGCGGCAAAGGGTGCCCGCATGCCAGATCCTGCCTTCCCCCGTCGCCGCTGCCGCCAGCGCAAGGATGGTCAGCAGAGCTTCGCTTCCGGATTTGCTGCCTGACACTATCGGCCCCCACACACAGAAGCCAGCGAGCGTATGGGGGCCGACGGTGTCCGTCAGCAGCCACAGCATGCTGGCTGTCCTGCACAATGGCGGACTGGCCACAGAGCCCCATCGGCGCGGGCGGAAATCGCTCTGGGATAGCTGGAAAAAAGCCTTTGCCTGGCCTGGGCACATCCACTCGACGGATCTGATGGGGGTGGCTTCTGCTGCTGCTGCTCTGACCGGCCAGCCCTGCAGGGAAGCAGAAGGGGCAGCTGGTGCATGAATCTGCTGCCTCGTCGGGCTGCTAGTGAGCAGCTGAGGCGGCTGCAGACCCCCGGCTGCCCCTCCACCTCCTGCTTCCCTGCTGACCGGTCAGAGCAGCAGTAGAAGCCACCCCCATGACATCCGTCGAGTGGATGCGCCCAGGCTGGGCAAGGGCTTCCTCCCCCCACATAAATCGGCGAGAAGTAAAACCTCTCTTATTACGGCTTAGTTCACAACCATAATAAGTTGCTCCTTCTGAGCAAAGGCACATGAGCTGGGTTTGCACCTCGACCTAGATTTTTGGGTGGAGGGGGGAGAAATAGCAAGCCCCCAGGTGCCAATGCAGCAAAAAGATTAATGGGCTGCTGCGACCTGCCTCTTGTTCCGGCCGCTGCAGATGATGGAGCTGCCAGCACCAGGCAGAAGAGCGGGGCCCTGAGGCGGGGGGGTTGAATCTCACTCCCTGGGCTGCGAAGCGTAGAGCAATTGGGGGTGGGGTGCAGAGAATTGAGAATGAGAAAGACGCAAGCGGAAATGGCTCCGGGACACTTGCCTTGGGGCTCCGCTCTTCTGCCTGGCTGCTAGGAAAAAAATTCTTGGGAACAAAGTTTTTTTTTATTATGGTTGTGACCACCGAGGCCACGCCCACCCAGTCGGCCATGCCCACCCGGCACACAGCGATAAGTAAATGGGTTTTGGGTTGCGGTTTGGACACTCGGTCTCTAAAAGGTTCGCCACCACTGCCATAGGGCATGTGCCATGACAGAGAAATCATGTTTCTGGGTCCTATTACATGGCACTATATTGTGGAAGGACCCAGAGCATGCACCTCCAGACAGAAAGTTGGGGACAGAAAGTCTCAGAAATAACCTGAATAAATTTAAGGGTTTATCTATCTTTTGAAATGTTGTGTAATTTTTCTTTATAAACCAAAGTGATTCTTATGGTTAAGAGAATATTTTCTCCCAACTATTGTTCAGTTTCTAAGTCTTGAAAACACATTTGATGGAAAGGATTATGTATGTGGAAGAATGCTACAATTCCTGATGAAAGCTCCAAAGAGTGAGGAGAATGTGGATATTTGGTCCTTTCACTTGCTGGAGATGTTACTGTATAGAGTTCATTTAAGTCTCTTTACTGGAAAGTATCAAAACGCCATTGCATTATTTCAGGTATTTGCTTATATTATAATATAATTTTATCCAAATAATTAGAGTTTATTGATGGTTTGAGATACCTTGCAGTCTGGTAGATACTCTGAATAAAAAACTAGACAAAATGAGCAGCAATGGGAGTATGCTAATTTTTATCAAATAATGTGAAAAGAAACAAGAATCCCTATTTGTTCACTAATCGTCTTTGACAACTACTATATAATGCACAAAAGTCACAAGAATTATGACTGAAAGTAAAAGTACTTTTAAAATAGAAAGACTTGTCTTATGTATAAATGCATAGCCACTCTTTTTTTTCCTTTCTAGAAGATGAAATTACTTACTCTTACAGTTGGCCCTATGATTAATTGGTCCCTTTAAAATTACGGTCCTAAGATTAATAGTTCAGAATGCAAGGCAGGGTCAAAAACCAGAATATAGAAATTCCAGTTTTTATTCCTGTGGCTCCTGATTTTGTTTCATGAGCAAGATTACCACCTTCCTTCCTTCCTTCCTTCCTTCCTTCCTTCCTTCCTTCCTTCCTTCCTTCCTTCCTTCCTTCCTTCCTTCCTTCCGGATTTATAAAGGTATACTTCCAAAAAATATCCCAGCCTCAATTGTTAGCCATCTTTAATAAGTAAATCTCACAATTCAGCTTTTATTTACAGGGAGATCTGCATCTTGGTTGAAATTATGCCTTTTGATCTGGGTAGTTCTTATCCTCCAAAAAGTCTAGATCTGAAAAAGTGTCTTTAGAAGATCCAGTTTCAAGGTTTATGACTTGTAGAACCATCTGCTCCAGATGATTGAACCTTCCAAGTGTGGAGGTTCAGTCTCCTTGATAAGACTTCCTCTGAGGGAGGCATCACAAAAATTAAGTTTAAGCTTATATCACTTTCTGTTCCACAGAATGCTCTGAAGTCAGCAAGTGATAAGATTATAGTGCAACATCTGACTGTAAGTGACCGTTGCTTAGCTTGGCTATCCTACATACATTTGATTGAATTTGGAGATCTTCCAGTTAAATTCTATGATCCTGCCAATAGCAACTCTTCAAAACTAATGAAAAAGGAGTCCTTTTTGATACCTTGGAAAACAATGGAAGATGTTAAAGCTAATCCTGATACTCTGTTAGCTTTGTTTGAAGGTAACTGGTTTAATTCTTAAATAGTTAAATTGTATGTATACTGTAATAATGATACAGTGTGCTATTAATGATTATCAAGCATTGATTTTATCCTTTACACATTAACTCAGAGTATATCTATCTATCTTAGTGAGGCTTCTTTCTAAATAGGCACAAATAACATTAATATTATTCTAGAAAGCCAGCATTGCAAACCACCTCTTCTCCAGAAACACTCTGGGAACTGAAGTCTCAATACAACTGGAGAGCATCACTGTGATCTTACTCAGTTGGTTCATGAAATCAATTTTATAAAGCTATTGTTGAAGAATGTACTAAAGTTGAGTGTAGTAAATAATAGTAGAATAATGACTAGCTCAGGAATTCTGAGAGTTGAAGTCCACAAGTCTTGATCATAACAGATGTACATCCATTATTTACTGTTACAATTCTGTATCCACAAATTATATGCATTATATTTGGGGGGAAGGGGAGAGGAGAGAAAAAACATGGAATGTGATGATCTATAGATTGATAGGATATTTTATCGAAAGTCCTGTTAAGTTGTGTATTCTCTCCTGTTTGTTTCAATGAAATAGCAAGTTTATGAATAAATTTCCAGACCATTTCAAGTATTCAATGAAATAGAATTAATCAATGATAGATTTAGAGCTGAAATAGTTCCTCACATATACCTTTTTTTGGACAGCTCTTTTTCCATCCCTTATGTTTCCATGGCATCTGGGAGGATGTTTTAAACTCAGATCTCTCATTTTTCGAGAAAAGCTTCTCTTTCCATTCTTATAAGTAGAGATTTGGTTACCGGTATATCCTGTTTTTCTAAGAGAAACTCCTAAGGATCATAGGATTGTAATTCTGTAATTTTAAAAAATGTTACGTGAATCAGTTTTGATAAATGGCATGATTTAACATAAATTTTGTTCCTCATCTTATATAATCAGATTATAAATGTAAGTAATCCTTTAGTGATGGTAAAAGATGGATTCTTCATTAGTTTTGAGACCTGCATTCTGATGTTCTTTTTCCCTAAATGTGGATGGCAATTACATACATGTATTCAGTGACAAAATTTTATATTTCTAAGTGTGTAATTTTTGTTTTGTTTCTGTATTAGATGCCATCCAATCATGTACCAGTGAGGATGCCTCCACTGAGAAAACAATTTTTTGCCTTCCCTTGTACAGAAACATGATTGTTTTGCAGCAGCTGTTAGAAAGGTTTGTTGTTGAAAAACTTACTTTTTTTTGTATGCTCCTTCCATTATATTCTAGGACCAGCTGTTTCTATCCTAATATAACTGTTATATTAGAAGACTAAAAAGAGGTTTATTATATATAATGCCCATCTCATAAAATGTGTGTCTGGGTGGCACAAAATTAAACATTAAAAACAATATAAAAACAGTCAATCATTAAAAAATTAATATTACACTTTTTAAGAGGCAAGGAGAGAGTGACAGATACTAACAGCAGTAAAATCACCTTAGCAACTCACAAGGACTTGGCTCCCAAGCTTGATGACATTGTGAAAAATTAACAGGATGACCCAACCTGATCTCAGAGAGAGGGGATGATGTTTCATGAGGTGGGCACTATGGCAGAAATGGTCGGCCTCCAGGGTCCCGCCAAATGTAATTAGCAGATGGGATATACAGCATCTGCAATTCTTTTGTTGGATCTGATGTAACAGATGTAATTGGGAAGAGGCAGTCCCTCAAATAACCTGGTCCAATGTGATGAAATGTAGTGAGGGTACATTCCAGGGGAGTAAGAGCTAATTCAGTCCAGAGATCATGTCTGAGAAAAAAAAAATGGGCAAAGATAGCCATTCCCTAATAGTTCACAGAATATGTTGTAGATGCAGATAGTAGAGTCCTCAGTCTGCCAAGATTTTTTTTGTACAGTGAAACAATAAAGAATCAGTTTGGAAGAATTACTACATGTCATTCTAGGTTCTGGGCCTGACACCCAGGCCAGGAAGGGCTTTAAAGGTAAAAACTAGCATCTTGAATTGGACCTGGAAGCAAACAGGCAACCAGTGCAGCTGACAGAGCAGAAATACAATGCCTGCTATTCCAAGGATACACTTAATTTCCCATACTGCTGCATTCTGTACCAACTAAAGCAAGGGCATAGTCCTAAAAATGGAAGGTCCCAACACCCAAAGTCACTCAGTCTTGCCAGGCTTCAGCTGAAGCCTATTATTCCCCATCCAGATCTTCAGCTTCCAGATACCAGGATAAGATATCAACAGCATTACTTAATTCACCAGGTGCAGAAATGCATAACTGGGTATCATTAGCATACAGATGATACTTCACCCTATGGCAGTGGATGAGCTCATCCAGTAGCTTCATGTAGATGTTGAATAGTAGTGGCCAAAATCTTTTCCCCCCCACTGGATATCGATCCCAAAGAAAGTAGGTGAACCAGCACAATATAGTGCCTCCTGCGCAATCCATAGAGCCACATGTGAAAGACAACTTGGTTGATGCTATCAAACAGAGCAACAATAGGTGCATCAGAATGAGACACCTCGCGGCCAACTTGCTGCGGCCAATTCATCTCAGCTATCTTGCCACGGCCAACCCAGCATGGCCATCTTGCCACAGCTATTTGCCATGGGACAACTTGCTGTGGGACAATTGCACACAGGATAACTCAACACGATAAAAGTTATCCACCACTATTTCTTTGGCAATATTTCTATTCACAAAAGCGGAAATAATGTCAAAGGAAGTATGGCGGATAACATAGTGTTGAGTTATCCCATGTGGAATTGTCATGCAGTGAGTTGGCCACAGTGAGTTGTCCTAGAGCCTGGTTGCAGAACCCCCATCTCACCCCCACAGAGATCATCTAAAAACATGACCCATGCCATTTCTGACCCATATCCATGCCTGAATTCTAACTGAAAGGCATCCAAATCATCTATTTCATCCAGCGTCCACTGAAGCTACTGCACAATAACCTCAACCAGCTTCCCTAAAAATTGGTTAGATACTGAATGACCGATGGCTTATTGAAGGGGTGAATCAAAACCTCCTGAAGATGTGAAGGAACAACTCCCTCCTTCTACCCCATTCACACGACATGCCCCCCCAAGCCCTTTAACAAGCCAAGGGGAAGGGTCTGGAGAGCAGGTGGCCAAGCTCACAGCCATAAGGACCCTAATGAGCCATAAAGTTCATGTTCATGTTTCTGTTGATATATTTGAGTCAAGGTCAGCTCCTGCTGAACTTTGGATATTGGCCAAAACGTTTTCTTGGCAACATTATGCAGCACCCCATATAGGACTTGACATTGCTTTTTGGGAAGTTTCAGTTCTTTAGCTCTTAGATTTCCTAATAGCTTCCTATATAATAGTAACCAGACCCAACTTTTCTTAGTGTTTTTCGATAGGTGAATTAGGTGAATATTAGTTGAGTGCTGCCATAAGAGTGGAGTGGATTTTTTTAAAATTGCATAAGGTTTTTGTATTTCATTCTTTTAATATTTTAAATAATCTACCTACAAAAATGTTCATGGAAAACTTCACTGATTTCATTCAAGGTGGGAAGCTGCTATTGAGCTGTGTAAATCACTTCTGAAATTAAATCCTTTTGACTGTCATCTTTTGAAGATTCTAGTTGGTTTGTATTTGAGAACAGGAGAAATTGAAAGAGCTTGTGATGTGTGGCTCTCAGCGTTTGAGAAGAATCCTCAGAATGCCCAGGTTTTTTACTTTATGTGCAAATTTTTCATGATGCAGGTAAACCAACTTGTTCCATATTTGATTTATTATTTATTACAGTTTCTCCAGTGCAAAATAACAACTTTATCATGAGATATAGTGGAGATTGTTGTAGAACAAAGTAAAAATGTATTTTACCCGAATCAGTTGTTTACATGTTACAAGATTTGAGATATGAATCTGAATGTTTTGGTTTATTGGGTGGATGATGTAGAACTTGGTGACAAAGGTATAATATTCCAGATGAATTTTTCATACCTTTGTTTTATATATATGAAAGGATCTTTTGTATTCTTTATGTATAAATCACAAAAGGTTAATTTGGTCTTGTGTTGTTGCTTCTGAGTAATCTCTCTGACTATTCAGGTGCTCTCTTTTTCTGCTTTTATATAATTACTAAAATTTTACTTTTAATATTTCCATATAACAGCTCATTTAATTGAATTAGTTTCAAAAATCATTAAAATGTTTTTTTACATAATGCTGAGTTGTATTGGATATTCTTTAATGTAAGCTAACATCAAACTTAATTATTTTATGACAGAATAGATCAGATAGTATTCCTGCACTGTTGCAAGCCTTTGTTGCTGCATTTTTTGAGTATGTTCCTCAAGAAAATCATCCTGTAGATTTATTACGGTAAGCCTGGCTGCTGTTTTATTCTATATTGAATTACCCTCAATTTTGCCGTGGAAATTGTGGCATACATGTATTTGTAGAAATTCTAGTCATACATTGTCAAGTTCCAATCTACTAAGCATATTTTCAGGAAAATCATTTTTTTCCATTTGTCTATTTAATGAAAAGATTTCGCATATTTAGTTTGTGTTTCATGCATTTAGTTCTCATTCCACTAGACAACAGTTTTGTTACTAACAAATTTTGTTTTCATACTTGTGTCAATATTATGTCCAATATTTTATTCCTGCACATAGATAAATGTTCATGCATTATTATAATCCATTATACTAGGTCTTGCTTAGAATAGTTTCTTCAGTAACATCACTCAGTTTTTATTGGAACATAGCCACTTCTGGTATTCTTTCTGTTTTGTTAGTTTGTATTCAATTCACTGTTACTAAAAGCAGTGCTGAAATTACTCAGTTACTCAGAGAAGCTATTCTTTTTCTCAGTTTAAAATCCTGGCTAAGCTAATCAAGTTAATTAGATGAACTGAAAAAAATAATGATGCAAATGTTAAAATTAATTTCTCTCACTCCTTCACTTCTGAAATAACCCCTAGCAGCTGCCACCTTTTAGGTTTTGTATGTCCTTTCATCAATGTATGAGTACTTGTAATTAACAATTCCTCTTATTAATTAAAATTCTATGCAACTTCTACTATTGTGCTAGTAGTACGGATGGGAAAATTTTGCACCTGCCATAATTTGCAGTTATGTGTTTGTTGCAAAATCTAATTTGATTCCTACTTAATAGCTAACATAGCATTTGGACTTTGATTTTTGCTATATGTTTATAAAGTTTCTGTTGCATAATATTAGTTCTATATAGTAAACATTTTCATACTAAAAGCAGATTTTTGTTGTAGGTATTTTTTGAATTTTCCAATGTCAATTGAATTTACACCACCCTTGTATAAGGGAAATTTTATGGAAGATGTTTTAAACCAGCAGATTCCTTACCTGTGGCAGATATACTGGTGAGATTGTTTGTTTCAATGCTAATATAAATTTGCAAAGGATGCCTTATACTATACCAGTTTTTGAAGGGCAGCCCTTCTGTCCCTGGTATATTCATCACACTTGATGAATGCAGCTTTCTCCTGTGGTATGAAAAAATGCTGATAGTTTTTTGTATCATGTCTTTGTGTAGTGCCCTTCTGCATTTCAATTTACAGTTTAGTGTTATGAGGTAAGGATGAGAAAAATTGGAACAGTTTACAATCCTAAATTCTACCTAGTGAAAAGGAGTACATACTTTTTAATAAAAAATTCAGATTGTGTTAAAACAGAATCTTTTATATAAAAAGTACTAGTAAACAACTAGCTGTACCCGGCCACGCGTTGCTATGGCTCAGTCTGGTTAAATGGAAAAGAGAAAAGAGAAAGCGCAACAGATGGCGCTGTTTTTCCAAAAAAAAGCATATTTTTACCTGTCACAGGTGTGACATCTATATAATAGTAGGTATATAAAAACACGCGCGTATTCGAATGCAACGTTGTGTCAAAATTTCAAAGCAATCTGTGAAGAACTTTTGGAGATTTAAGATTTTGAACAAACAAACATTTACATTTTTATTTATAGATGAAATCAAGGCAAGTAGAATTTTTGTTCTGCTATGCAATGTTTTGGAAGATGAAGAAAATGAGCTCAACTTTGATCAAGTTCTTTACAAATCTGTGCACATAAATTAAACCATAGTTTAGTGTTGTGTCAAAACTTGAGCATATTTTGATCTTCTGATGGTTCTAAATGACAGCTTCCTCCATTGCCCTTTTCTTTTAGCAAAAGGAGTATGTGTTTGGTTACAAAAACATTTCTTTTTGTATAGTTTATACCAATCTCTTCATGGAAGTTCTATAGAAGCAACAGATGCATTTGAGGCAGCACTTGGAGCAGTCATGCAAGAGGAAATAGTTCAGCAGATTTGGATGGAGTAAGTATAAATGTGAGACATTACTTGACTATTTATTCAGCGAGCATATTTATGTATCAGATTTGTACTTGTATACCTCTGGGTAGTTTATAGATAAAACATTAAGTGATACAAAAACTATAGTTAGAAACAAGTTAACAACCAGATTAAAACAAAGTTAAAAGAGACAATAGCAAAATTAAAAGGCAGAGGGAGCACCTTCAGCCCACCGGTCACTCCCCATGTTGCATGGCACTCTTGGACCCCCAGGCCAGTTGGCAGAGCCAACTCTTTAACACGCTTCTGAAAGGCCAGGAGAGTGGGGATCTGTCTCATCTCTCATATAAAACCCAAGAATGCAGATGAACAACCATCATTTGAGCTTATATAACAACCCTGCAAGCTGTCCCTGGAATCCCCAAGACTGAAAAATCTGTGTTTTGAGGGTCTTTAATAAAATAGCACATTCAGAAGTATTCAAATGTGTTTTACTTGTATTTTCCAGTTACCTTGTTTTCATCAATGACAAAATTGTCAAATCCAACAATCACGTTCAAGAATTCAAGCTTTTTACTGACCTTGTGAACAGATGTCTTGTTACAGTCTCAACACGTTACCCTATTCCATTTAGCACCGCTGATTACTGGACCAACTATGAATTTCATAATAAGGTACAGTATTTCAAAATCCACAGTAAAGCACACCTCTAGTAAAGCAACATTACAAGCAAAGTTGAGATCTTTGATTAGCCAAAATGTTATAAAGACCCATCGGAACTTGGGAGAGGGCAAAAGAAAATGTGATGTTCAAATCAACACTTTTAGGTGGAATGGAGGGAGAAACATAATGATGAGGGATCCTTGGTGCTCTCTGAATTTGGGTTGTTTTCTTGCAGACATTTCATTACCCAATTAGGTAACATCATCAATGCTGATATTTACCTACCCTTAATGAAATGTCTGCAAGAAAACCACCAAGCTTAGAGAGTACCAAGGACCCTTCATTTCAACCCTGAGATATAAATATTGTCCTTTATCGAAACTTAATGGTATTATAATAGTTTCAGGTTACTTGCATTGAAAGAGGTATCCTGGCTGTATTTTCATTGTGCCTATGGTTCAAATTAATTGAATCAGAATCGCCTGCAATATTAATTAGGAAGGTGCCTTTTAGCAGGATTGGTGTCTACCTTATTTCCTTTTCATCACTGCTGTAATATAGTACATCCGAGAGTTCCTTGGACATTTGATTGGTCTTTTTATTCTTTTATTTTATTCTTTCCATCTTCTGCTAGCTATTGTTTTTCTGCTTTGTGTTTTTATTTTATCTTCCCCTTTTTATTCCTCTTCACTGTTTGCCATGTACCGATAACCCTGAAGGCACCATTTAATAGGTGCACCAAATACAGTAGTAAGCTGCTGACTATCTAAGGAAATTACTTGCCTCCTTTCTACTTGGAGGAAAGGAAATTACCTTACAAAGCAAGTCATATGCAGTTGGTCTTCAAGACTGAGAATACTTTTGTGTGGTCGAGTATTGAAACTTGTCCATATCCTTATCTCTTCAGACTGTGCCCAGAAAAATGTTACTTCCACCTGGGTCCTTGGGAGTCTGAAGCTAATAGCAAAGGCATCAGTTCTGTTTCAGAGCTCAACTGGACCATCATCACATAGCACAACCTTCATTTTGGCCTACTCCTCCTTTATCAAAAGCCAGCAATTGCAGAGTTTTTTCCATTAAAATCTGCAAAAAATACAAGAATCAAGATAATCCGATACCTTCCAATGATGTTACTTCTGATTCTCTCATGATTTGGGCCCAGGAAGGTGTATTGTTTGCTTGCTTGAATTATTTTTAAAAATAATAAAGGCAGGATTAAAAACAAACAAACGAATCCCCAATAGAGCTGCTTATGCATGCCAGTCTGAAGCTAAATGGCATGCTTCTTCTTTCTGTGAAACAACTAGGTAAAGCGATGTATGATGGAATATCCCAAAATTGTCTTATTTTGATAGGTATCAGTCAGTCCAACTTAACTCTGAATTCAAGTGTGCATGCTATTTTCCCATTCATTACACTAGAGGACAGGGTTTTAAAAATAAATAAATGGAAGCTTCTAATGTTTTCAAAATCAACCTTTCAGGTAATTTCCTTTTATCTGAGTTGTGTTCCAAAGACTCAGCATTCCAAAGCTTTGGAACGGTTTTGTTCTACCATGCCTTCGAATCCTGGACTTGCATTCAAGTAAGAAATATTACTGGGAGCATCTAAAAGTTTATATGTGTGCTTCGTTTTATTCTTTGAAATCCAGGGCAGTGTTGGAAAGAAATTAGGGAAATGAGCTGTGTGAATAGTAACTCTCTGAAAATTGAACTAGACTGAATTTGGTGTGAGAGATGAAGCTGGCAATAGAAAAATTGATTCTGAAAAGGGTTGGATCAGGTTGGGGGGCTATGAAAAAAACCTGTAGGAGAAGCTTTTGGACAACCATTTAAAATACCGGTGACTCTTCCCACTTCCTTTTCCTCCCTCCCAGTCTTCCAATCCAGTGTCCTGAGCCTATATAGAGTTGCAGCTTAGAAAGTTTGTTGAAAGGTGAAAATGATCTTCTTAGCATCCTAGTTCCCTAAACATAAATATGTTCTTAAACTATAAATATTATCCAGCAAGTCTCTAAGAAAATATTGGGCACAGTAATAGTTTAGTGCTCTTTAGATAAAATAGAGCAATTTTCCCCATTGCTTTTTGACTTACTGCAGAACCTAGAGGAGCATTTTGGTGAAACTTGATTTTATTTAAAAATCACACAATTGAAAGTTTGTTCAGGAACTAAAAGAAGCAAATGCCATACATTGGATTCAAAAACTGACATTAAACTAGGAAATGAATGCAAGCAGATGGCTCAAGAGATGTTTTCATTAGCATTAAGCCAGCCAGCATTTAATCTTTAATAATTTCAGTCTTTTGAGTAGGCCTACCTATTGTCTATTAATTAACTAATTAATATTAGTAATTGGTATCAAATAGCAATAACTAATTAATAAATAGGAATCTTAGTAAACAATTTTTTGATCTCTTCATAGAAATGTTCATTTATTGTGCTGCATTTACCGATATTAAAACCAATGCCCATAGAGATACATTGGGACAATTTCTAAGTAATTATCTGCCTGACCAGGTCAATTTTTTTCATCCCAATCTTTTCATTTCATCACTTCTCCCTTCATACCAAATTTTCTGTTCAGTTTTCAGAGTTTATTCTCGTAGCAGAGTCCCAATCCCAATATAATTTCTTTCGAAAGAAAAAGAGATAAAAAGTATATTAATATGTATTTTAGTAACATGTTTTCTGGAGTAATTTAGCCTGGTTGTTTTAGCTGAAGTTATTCTGACAGTGTCAAGCAATAACAGTGGTTTACCGATAGACCAATTACTGAAGGAGGTTACAAACTCCCCCTTCACTGGAAGTGTTTAAGCAGAAACTGGTCAATCACCTATTGAGCGATTAAGATTTCTGCCCTGAGCAGAAATTGGCGTCAATCTCTAATACATATTAGTTTGAACCCTCAACTTATATTTGCATTCGGTTTTCTTTTTCTGGAGATTAAAAAAAAAGTTTTATTTAACATGTTGATTTAGCTATTACTATATTTTCTCATATACTTCTTTGTAATTGCAGGTTGCTACAGCAGTATTGGGAAGAAAACAATGTTCAAATTTTGAAACTGCAAGCCAAGATGTTTACATATAATATGCCAACATGCCTGGCCATCTGGAAAATGTAATTCAACAGTCATACACCTGTTAACATAGATACTGTTGTAGTTTTCATTGTTTTAAAAGGTTTGCTTCATAAAACTGAAATAGCCTTCAAATTAGTTTCTACTAGAAAGGTTTTTCATTGTAGTCCAATTCACACTCTTTGGTTTAGAAATGTACACAATATTAAAGCGAGGACCTTGCTTTCCCATTCAAAAATACTTCAGAAGTAAGTATATTTTGTGTATATAAGTAAGGAAAAATGATTTATTTCCTTGTTGCTACTTTGGAGTTTTGTACTATTCAAATTATTGACTTCTGTTTCCTCCTCCTTTCTACCCTCCCCTTTATATATCATAATAGCACTATCCAGTGATGATGAACTGATCATTGTCTGCAGTGTTTGTACATAATGGGAACAACTGAAATGTCTTGCTCATGTAAGATTGTTTAAAAAATGGATCTTTTTTGTCTCTTCACTATAGATTATCATCATTGGGAGTTAGTCTATTACTTTCCAGGATTTTATAGTTTCATTCCATATCCAGTGTTCCTCCCTTAAAGATACTCAGTATTCAGTAAAAATAAATCATTTTTATTTCTTCCCTTCAGAGCCATTGCTGCTGAATGCTTTTTAAAGGGACAAAGAGAGGTATGTAAGGAAAATATACTAAATAGAAATAATTTGAGAATAATTGTTCCAAAGGTTCTTAATTTGTCTCATCTCTTATTTAAATTCTATTTAAAAAGAACAAGCAGCAATGCTGTTAAGAATAAAAAAGCAATGGTAGTTTATTTTGTAGGAAAAAAAAACCTAGTAATGCTTTTCAGTATTCAGAGCTTGTACTATTAGATAAATTTTACATAACAACAAGCCATGAATTCTGGTTTTACAAAATATGAATTAATTTGCTCTTCATTCATATTACAGGTAAATAAATCAAGAAGTGAAATAGTTTGATCTGATGTCGAAACTTAATAGTCAGGGCCCCTGGGCCAATCACAGTATTTATTAATAACTTTTTACTAATAACTTTACTTACATTAATTACATGTGTTAATTATACTTCTTAATTAATTACATAGTCCATAATTCAGACATCAGGTGAAGCTATCGTCTTCCTGGTTTATTTGCTTGAAAGAAGAAAGTAAAGCAGGAGCAGATAAGCTAGGTGTGCATATGTGCACCTAAAATACATTCCAGCAATTTTTTTTATTTGTTGTTTGCAAACAATCCATTATGTTCGTTTGAAAAAGCAAAAGAAAAGGCATGTGGTTCAGTCTCTTCTGTCAGATGCAGTAACAATATATTTGCACCACTTTAGTACCCTTGTGGACCATCCTAAAGTCCTTTCACATGCTAATTGGGTTGACTTAAATTCAGTCCCTTTGACCTTATGACAATATAATTCTACCTATACCTGCTTAGTGAGCTTTATTCCCAGATAAACAGTTTTAAGGATTTGTTGCACAAACAAAAGTTTTGTTTTAAAATAAGACAATATGAAGTTTTACTCTAAGATGGAAAATCATGTTTTTGAATTAATTCAAATATGCTGGATTTAACTTTTTTTTTATATAAAAAAATGAGGTTACTAGTAGTTATGTATAATCAGTGTGATAAACTGATCAAGACAGTTTGATGTAGAGATGAATGAGAAAAATATTTATTGAGTGATAACATCGAATTGTTTTTTTGTCTCTCCTTTACAGGTCCATCACTTATATCAGAGAGCCTTTCAGAAGTTACCTCTTTGTGCAACCCTGTGGAAAGATGTAATGTTTTCTCCTTATGTTTCAGTTTAAGGTTTCATTTCAATTTTCTGCATATCCCATGTCCATTGATGTGGTGATATTCAAGCTCTGGCTAAATCTCATGTCTGCTTCCCCATCTCTTACAGCAGTTCCTATTTGAAGCATCAGAAGGAGGTAAAACTGATAACCTGAGAAAACTAGTTTCCAAGTGCCAAGAGGTTGGAGTCAGCCTAGATGAGCTTTTAAATTTAAACACTTACAGAACAGAAAGCACGAATCACTGAACGCTGGGTGCAGTCAGTACTAAGTCCTCTCAAATGCCAAAATCATTTTGAATGATTCTCCAGGCTGATCTCTGGCTTTAGGCTTGTGTAAAGCAGATGAGTCGTGCTGAGCAGCTCAAGTCTCTTTGGCTTGCTTTCCTTGAACCTGGAAACAATTAACATGGCGCCTTCTTGGATAAATGATGCCCTCTATGGCCTGCTTCTGGGCCCTGCCAGACTCTCATAACATCATGTACGTAAGTATAGCTCATCCCAATGACAGACATAAAATGTATTAATTTTTTAAAAACTTGCTTCTTTTCATTTTCTTTTGTGCTATTACTGATTTCACTTGACACTCACACTGATGCCTGAAAGATCTATGTTTGGAGTTAATAATGAGGGCCCTGTTTACATGAAAAACAACCAGTCTGTTTTGTTTTACTTTTTATTTCCCTGTCCTTGTTTCCCAGTCCCTTTTTTTTCAGAGATTTGTTTTGATTGCAGGATTTAAACAAAAACAACCGTTCTTAAGCGAAGTACCTGCCATGGCCACAAGTATGATTTTTGTACTTGGAGGCTATGAGGGTAGCTTAATGCCCTTTCTGCATTTTGGACTTGTGGCAGAGACTAAAACTTGAAGAATACAATTTCTATTACAAATGCCAGTGCATCAGAACCTCAAGAGTGATCAATTCTATTATGTGCAATTTTTGTAAAGAAATTTTAATTTATAATAAAAGTTTAACAGTTAATAATATTGAACTGATTTGTATTAAGATACTACACTGTAGTATTACTGTTTATACAAAGATATTTTGAATATACGTTTTTAAAAATCTGTTGTCTTTGTTGTCTTTTACTAGATAGTACAAATGTTTCTGTTTCCATTCTTTTTTTTTAAACAGCACACAACAGTGGGACAGCTAACAATCTTTTCAGAGCACAAAGTCATAAATAGTAGTAGTAATAAAATAGTAAAGTTAAAGTAGTGATACAGATAAAATAGTAAAGATACTACTAGTAATAATAGTAGTAGCTCAGGCTACTAGACATTTGTCCAGTGTTTTTTTTTATCCAGACTGAAAATATGCACTACAAAAAGTATATCATAAACAATCAAAATGTTTGCATCCTAGAATCACACTGCATTGTCTTGTGCAAGTTTTAATTAATCTTTTGTGGTCATTCATGATTAGCATACATATATAGAAACCCACTAGCTATTCCTTTTCTGGGTTATCCGTCAGTGGTGTCATGTAGACAGCAAAAGAAGTAAATAGTATGTAAAAGAAGTTGAAAGCACAAGGCAAGAGGAAAGAAAGGAACATTTAGCTAGATTTAGTTTACATCAACTATGTTCAATACCATTCCACACATTTCTGTCTTTATAAATCATTCTTGCTTCCACTATGTACACTACATTTTAAGCTCCTCAATCCTGTCTTTGAGGCTGCCACCAATTCCAGCACTGTCTTGCTCTTCCCCTTGCTCTCAATTCATTCACTCTTGAGGGAATGGAGCTAACCTAATGCTGGGTGGGGGGGGGGAGAGAATATTTCATAAGATGGACACTATGGCAGGGAAGGCTTTTGCCGCCTGGGACCCACCAAATGTAGTACACATTACAATAGTCCAATTTGGAGGTGACTAAGGCATGAGTGACTGTGAGCAGAACTTTCTGTTCCAGGAACAGGGCCAACTGGTGTACAACCTGAAGCTAGGTAAAGGCCCTTTTAATCACAATTGCCACCTCACCTTCAACTAGCGGTTGAGAGTCTAGGAGGACCCCCCTTCCCCAGATGTACTGTACTGGTCCTATCTGGGGCAGTGCAACTTTATATCCAGTGCATTGCAGATTATCAGCTGTATTTACGCATGCTTACATGCATCATTCCTTAATAGTCTCATTTGGGCCAGTATACCACAAATGGAACCAAAGTCTAATTTTATTGAAGTGTGCTCATGCTGTTCAGTTCAATGCAACTAAAATCTCTAGACATTACTTTGCAACTACTAGCTTGCCTGCATCCCACCAGCACGGAGATACACAAAGTGTACTGGTATACTCAGCATGCAATTATAATTAGAAAAAGAGTCCTTTGTTTCATAGCCTGATGGTCCAAGTATAGTCCTCTTTGTTTATTGGCAATTGCTTATTAATTTAAACATTCAACAAATATACTTCAGTTAAAATGACTTTATCCAGATTACCCCATCAATTAAAATTATGTGCATAAATGGAATTGTATTTACCAGAAATGTGAACACAACAGTTAGTGTTAATAAATATGAAGAATTGTAACTTTTTTTAGGCAACTGATCCTACTTTATAAAACCTTTGACATCTTATTTCTGTTTGTTCCCAGAGAAACCAGTCTGAATAGTCTCCTCACAAAATACTATAATTTTGATTGGTAACCCATTTAAAACTGAGCCTGTATGTATAAAATTGGTAATGTTTCCAAAGTGAATTTGTTGCAGAAGAATGCCCAAATTCAGTTTGGATATTTTAAGTCCCAACTATGTCACTTTTTCAAGTATCTCTTTCCCTTAATTAAGCCTCCTCCTGAATAAAAATCTTCATGGAACCTAGCTATTGGTGATTATATGTGAAGTATCATTTGAGCAGATTTTTTTAACTAAAGCTATCAGGAGTCCATATACTTTTAATAGTTCCATCACCCCAAAAGGTATGTATTGAAGGTGGGGTGGAGGGTGCATAAACATTGACTTCAAGCACAGGTTGAATGGAAGAGAACAAAG
>NW_015386431.1:778512-786942 GCF_001527695.2 Protobothrops mucrosquamatus
ATCCTCCCTAGGTCAGGTCCGCTTGCTGGAAGAGCCATGTCTTGAGGGCGCGACGGAAAGCAAGAAGATCCGGAATCATCCGGATCTCGGGGGGTAGTTCGTTCCAGAGGGTAGGGGCACCCACAGAGAAGGCCCTCCCCCTGGGGGTCGCCAGCCGACATTGCTTGGCCGACGGCACCCTGAGGAGGCCCACTCTGTGACACTCGGCAGCACACAATAAAAGTAAAACCATTATCTAAAACCAGGGGAGAATGCCTTCAAGATCTTAAATATGTTATACAGTGAGGGAAAAAACTATTTGATCCCCTGCTGATTTTGTACGTTTGCCCACTGACAAAGAAATGATCAGTCTATAATTTTAATGGTTTATTTTAACAGAAACAGAATAACAACAAAAAAATTCAGAAAAACGCATTTGAAAAAAGTTATAAATTGATTTGCATTTTAATAAGTGAAATAAGTATTTGATCCCCTATCAATCAGCAATATTTTTGGCTCTCAGGTGTCTTTTATACACGTAACGAGCTGATATTAGGAGCACTCTCTTAAAGGGACCTAATCTCAGCTTGTTACTTGTATAAAAGACACATCCACAGAAGCAATCAATCAGATTCCAAACTCTCCACCATGGCTAAGACCAAAGAGCTATCCAAAGATGTCAGAGACAAGATTGTAGACGTACATAAGGCTGGAATGGGCTACAAGACTCACCAAGCAGCTTGGTGAGAAGCTGACAACAGTTGGTGCAATTATTCGCAAATGGAAGAAATACAAAATAACTGTCAATCTCCCTTGGTCTGGGGCTTCATGCAAGATCTCACCTTGGAGATTAAATGATCATGAGAATGTGAGGAATCAGCCCAGAATTAGATAGCAGGATCTTGTCAATGATCTCAAGGCAGCTGGGACCATAGTCACCAAGAAAACAATTGGAAACACTACACCGTGAAAGACTGAAATCCTGCAGCACCCGCAAGGTCCCCCTGCTCAAGAAAGCACATGTACAGGCCCGTCTGAAGTTTGCCAATGAATATCTGAATGATTTAGAGGAGAACTTGGCGAAAGGGTTGTGGTCAGATGAGACCAAAATCAAGCTCTTTGGCATCAACTCAACTTGCCATCTTTGGAGGAGGAAGAATGCTGCCTATGACCCCAAGAACACCATCCCCATCGTCAAACATGGAGGTGGAAACATGCTTTGGGGTGTTTTTCTGCTAAGGGGACAGGACAACTTCGCATCAAAGGGATGATGGATAATTATTATTATTATTATTAATAATAATAATAAAGTTGGAAGGGAGCTTGGAGGTCATCTAGTCCAACCCCCTGCTCAGGAAGGAAACCCTATATTATTTCAGACAAATGGCTGTCCAGTCTCTTCTTAAAAACTTCCAGTGCTGGAGCATTCACCGCTTCTGGAGGCAGGTTGTTCCACTGGTTAATTGTTCTAACTGTCAGGAAGTTTCTCCTTAGTTCTAGGTTGCTTCTCTCCTTGATTAGTTTCCATCCATTGGGGGATGGGGCCATGTACCATCAAATCTTGGGTGAGAACTTCCTTCCGTCAGCCAGGACATTGAAAATGGATTGTGGATAGGTATTTCAGCATGGCAATGACCCAAAACACATGACCAAGGCAACAAAAGAGTGACTCAAGAAGAAGCACATTAAAGTCCTGGAGTGGCCTCCAGACCGTAATCCCATAGAAAATCTGTGGAGGGAGCTAAAGGTTCGAGTTGCCAAACGTCAGCCTCAAAACCTTAATGACTTGGAGAGGATTTGCAAAGAAGGAGGGGGACAAAATCCCTCCTGAGATGTGTGCAACCCTGATGGCCTACTATAAGAAACATCTGACCTCTATGATTGACAACAAGGGTTTTGCCATCATGTACTAAGTCATGTTTTGCAAAGGGGTCAAATACTTATTTCACTCATTAAAATGCAAATCAATTTATAACTTTTTTGAAATGCATTTTTCTTTGTTTTTTGTTGTTATTCTGTATTATCATGTTAAAATAAATCTACCATTAAAATTATAGACTGATCATTTCTTTGTCAGTGGGCAAATGTACAAAACCAGCAGGGGATCAAATATTTTTTCCCTTCACTGTAGCCATTTCACGGTATTCTTAAGTCTGCTGAAAAAAACTTTTAAGGGATTTCCAGAAAATCAGTAGAGTTGGAGCCAATCTCACCTCAGGGTGATAATCCATAGGTGGAGAAAACTCACATGCTGAGTCCTGTCAGATGGAATGCCTTAGGACAATGGTTCTCAACCTTTTCTTTACCACAGATCCTCTTTAAATATCTTTTGGGCTATGGACCACGGCCCGGAAACACCAAGACTTAACTCAAGGTTTAAATCATAACATTTGTTCAAGCTTTTGCAGACATCATGTGATGACATCATGACTCCTCCGCAGACCACAGGTTGAGAACCACTGCCTTAGCAGAAGGAATCCTCCTGCCAGACCTGCTAGGATGGTAGATGTAACTGGGGAGTGGTGATCCTTCAAATATGACTATTCAAAACCAATCATCCACTCGTATTTTTAACAACAGCTGCAAAAAAATGCAAACAACTTGTAATATACTGTAATTAATATATGTATCAATTTTAATTGAAATTGATTTTTTAGCACAACTGGTAGGCCTTTCCTAACATATTCTGAAGTAGTTTGTTGACAGTAAAGAACAGTACTTGGAGCTTCCTATTCTATGCTACACTTTCCTTCACTGTTCCCCTGTAATTTACTTACAAGAAATCAACTACTTGTAGAGTGGTATATTCCTGCACAGGAGAAATCTCAATTCATCTTACATTCAAAGGTCTTCTTTAAAAAAAAAGGTGTTTAAAATCCCAATAATGTATCAAGTCATCTCTCAAGGGATGCTATTCCAGAGAAAGCTAATTATACCACTGATTATTAGCAAGGGAGCTAGTATAGCATTAAATATAGTCCCATTGTAAGTAGAAATAAATACCAGAAATTGTTCTATCTTAGTTGGGTTGAAAGAAAATTTGAATAAAAATTCTGTTGATTAAATTTCACAAAATAGATATGTTTTCTGGTGTCTTTTAGATTTTACCTTTGGCATTCATAACAGAATTAGAATTTCTGGTTTGTTTCAAATGATTAGTGTAGAAAAGATATTGAAAAAGTATTTTGAAGATACCAAAATACACTTTAAAAAAATTAAAATTATAAAATAAAAATGGAATAAAAAGGATTTGGATAATAGAACATCCTTGGAAAAGTGTATTTTTACTTATTTATATCCTGCCTTTATTTGTATAAATAACATCATAAATATAACCTTTCTCTTTCTTCCTATTTTCTCCACAATAACCTTGTGAGTGAGTTGGTCTGAAAATGACTGGTTCAAGGACACCCAGACAACTTTCAGGCCTAAGGCAGGACTAGAACTCACAGTCTCCTGACTTCTAAGCCAGCACCTTACACTAGACCAAATTAGCTCTGTATATTTTTTCAGGGACTAGTCATGATAATGAGGTCTGGCATGGTGCCAAATACTGTAGCCAGTTTGATCTAGTGGTTAAGGCACCAAGCTAGAAAGCAAGAGATTGTGAGTTCAAGTCCCACCTTAGCTATGAAAGCCAACAGGGTGATCTTGGGCCACTCTCAGCCCAACCCACCTCATGGGGGTTGGGGGAGTTGTGGGGAAAATAGGAGAAGGAAGGTATGTTGGATATGTTCGCTGACTTGAGTTATTTGTAAAAATGATAAAGGTGGGCTAGAAATAACGAACATGACATTAGGCATATATCTCTACATGGGCTAGTTCTTCATATGCTGGCAAATTTAAGCCTATACAATGTGGGGGGAGGAGTATTAATTAAAATTTGGAAAAAAAATGAGAAAAGAGAAAAATTCAGGTTGATAATGAAATAAAGGATCTGCCTGAAAAAAGTAGTCATCACATTTCAATCAGCTTAAATTACATGGAGTCAGCATAGGTAGGAAAGGTAAAGTCAGAACAGTAGACCTGTCACAATGCTATTATTTGCAGAATTGTTGGTAATGTAAAAGCAGGTCCACATGCTACTCCAAAATTTGTGCAAGCTGACAAGATATGCTAAGAAATGGAGCTATATTACCTTTCAGGGTTGTTACCAAAAATAGAAAAAGGTTGCTACATACATTATGTTTAGCTCCTGTATAATAGAGTAGAATCTAAGAAACAAACATTTAGATCGTTTTCAAGATCCCTTAATCATTTCTTGTTTGATTTTTGAGTCATTGGAGAAAACAACTCAGAATCGTAGAAAAGTTGAAAAAATTCAAGTGTTAATTTTCAAAAACAGATTTTCTTTGCCAAAGATAATTCAGGTTTACATTCTTAAATAAAGGGCTATGTTCTGATTTGGGTAAGTAGTGAAGATGTTTCAAGTAAAGTAGAAAGATTTGGTGGGCAGGGTTTTTTTCAGAACTTATTGCACTTGGAGATATATTAACTCCTATCTTGTACAATAAAGCAAGATTATTTGTAACTGAAATCAATCTTTGTGCAATTGTTGGCAAAGAGCTCTGTGATTTATTTACTTTTCCACTGAAGGGAGTGTCATCTCAGATCATAAAATCCTTTCATATTTGCACCTGTTGATGTGGAGCAAAATTGACCAAGAGGCATTTAAGAGTTTTCCTTTGTTTCCCAGGAGACAGTAGAAGAATTTTAGCTATATTCTTGCAAGTGTTATTTTATTTTTAAACACATTCATCATTGAAAAAACAATATTGTACGTGTTGAAAGAAGTAATGACTTCATTGTTAATATAGCATTGATATATACCGAGTAATTTATTACTCAGCATACAGCCAATGTGAAATTAAAGCACCATAATAAAAATGTATTTCAAATTTAAAAAGTCTGCAGCAGAAAATCAAAGAAAGCACAGAAAGATAGTATGTTACTAAATATTACAGTTAAAATATGGATACTCACAATTTTCAAAGCCTGGAAAATCACACATAAAATGCCAACCAAGCTGTTCTGTGTCAAGGGATACTACCAAGACACTCTTTCCAAAATAGCCACTATTTCAAACCTAGAACAAAGGTTTTACTTGAGAAGAAGTTATTTCTTTGATAATTGACCTGATGTTGGATTAACATTTTAAAGTGGCCCAGAAAGAAAGTGAAAAGATAGGGGCCTTCTCAAGAGGAAAATTGAATGTCTTCAAATTCTCTACGAATTTGAATACAAACTTTATCTACGTTTGTTTTCAGATTGATGATGAGAAAATAATTAGTTCTTTGGTTAAAATTTTACGTTTGGCAGGAATAGCAGTTTTCAAATATTTCCTGTTGCTAGCTAAGAATCAATTCTTGCTCTCTTATTTTCATCCTCCCCCCGACTTTGCAGAACATTTCTAGCTCAAAATAAAGGTTTTGAATGGCTTTCACAGCCCCCCCCAATTTGAATATTATAGGAAGTGAGGAAATCTAAAACATACAATACATCAGAGTTCTCCAACCTTTCTGGCTTTGTAGATCAGTGAGGTGGGGAAGGGGATGGTTCTGCGCAAGCGGTGGGCAAGCACACGTGCATGCAGCTCCATCTGCACAAGCAACGTGCACTTGTGCCCACTGCTCGTGCAAATGAAGAACGTGCTTGCCTGCTGCTTGCACAAGGGGAGATGCACACCCTCGCCTCCCCATTTTGGGCAACCCGGTTTTGAACAGCTCACAGCCTGATAGGGGACCCCTACAATGCATGTAAGGAATCTTTAAATTATTTCTGTGGCAGTTTCTGTTCACTTAGTGATTCTTTGAAGTTGACCAGGGATGCCTAAGCTTTAACATACTATTGTATAATCAGTGTAGTTCAGAAGAGGGAATATTCTTGATTCTCTCCAAGATAGTATCATTGTTCATAGAACTCATGAGTCATTTGAGCACTATAAAATCCAGAACCATGAAGCTCATCTTTATCTCTGGTCCAGGTTTGATTTCTAAGAAAGTAGCATGCAATATTTCTGGTCTGGGTTTATCAGGTTAATTAAATTCAACAATGAATAATAAAAAAAGAAATCCAATTCTTCAAAAGTACAATAAACATCCAGATTTATCCATAAAATTGTGGTAAATCTTCTAGAATTTTTATCACTAATTTGAAAAAGCCACCTAGAATAGAAAAGTGAAAATAATGCTGGTATAAATATACATTTGGTCATCCCATCATTACTGAAAGTTCTGCTATGATTTCTTTTTATATCATGTGGTTTGTTTAGCTATTTTTGTATATTACTGTATTTTTTAATTTTCTGGTCTAGTGACAATTAGTCACAAAATGATTTAGCATGCTTCCCTGCCTGACATCTTTGTAATTGAAAGTAACTAAATTGCTCATGTTCTTCTCTAACTTATCAAAGAAATTTCTCTACTACATTTTTCAATTTTATGAATGCTGGATGTATGTAAACGTTTATGAGCATTCAAATTGCAAACCTTAAGATTCCATGAGGATGGATATTAAGTTGGCCAGCCTAGAGCTGAAATTGGATGTTTGACCCCGTGCTGAAGGTCTCTCTTTCAAATTGCTAAAGCACCACTTTGGCAGCTCTTGTGACAGTTGACAAACCTCTTTTTGTCATGTATTTTATTTATTTATTCATTTAATCTATTTGCTGCTTGTCTTGTATTGAATTGACTCTGGACAGCTTACGGCATATATATGTCATGTATGATGCTCCTCTGGTACCTTTGAGTTAGCCTTGCCCATGCGATTCTCTTGGCAACATTTTTTTAGAAGTCTACCAGTTGCTAGCCTGGTATCTTTAACCTCTGCACCCAACTGGGTCTCTTATAACACTTAATTTTAATTCAGGAATATATTCAGGAGTCCTAAAGGCATTCGTTCATTCATTCATTCAATTTAAAACATTTGTATAGCCACCCATCTGATGTAACTTCTATTTAATTTAATTGACTGTACATACCCTCTTTATGCAGGTCTATGACCAAATAAAGATTTGACACAACGGGTGCTGCAACCATACATTCCTGCTGTCACCCATCACATTCTCTTTCCATTATGACCTCACCCTATCCCATCACTGGAGGAAGAGTCAGGTCTTGATTGCTCTGTGGAAGGTTAAAGAGTGGGGGCCTGTCAGCCCCCCAGGAGGGAGTATTCCACAGGGCAGGAGGATGTAACAGAAAAGGCATGCTTTTTTATATCAAGCTACCAATCCATTTGTTCTGTTCCTATTCCAAATCTGATAAAATTGTTCTATTGTGCTTGCAACGTGGACTCTGTAATTTGATCGCAAGCAACATCATTATTCATTTTGAAGATTCTAGGTTATTAACCTCTTTGACAGAGGGGTGTAGACAACTTTTACTCCAAAAGGCATGGCTTATTTTGTTATTTCTTTAACTTATTTGTCTTACTGATGCTAGGAGGAAAGCAGTAATATTCTGAAATGCTTTATAATAATAATAAAGTTGGAAGGGACCTTGGAGGTCATCAAGTCCAACCCCCTGCTCAGGCAGGAAACCCTACACCATTTCGGACAAATGGCTGTCCAGTCTTTTCTTAAAAACTTCCAGTGTTGGAGCATTCACTTCTTCTGGAGGCAGGTTGTTCCATTGGTTAATTGTTCTAACTGTCAGGAAGTTTCTCCTTAGTTCTAGGTTGCTTCTATCCTTGATTAGTTTCCATCCGTTGCTTCTTGTACTTCAACATAAGATTTCTAGAGGTAAAAAAGCATGGACTGCCAATATTCACTTCACAGATATTAAGAAAACTAAGAATCTAAACCCCAAGGTTGGGCACTTGTTTTACCCCAAAGGAAAATTCTTCTCCTGCAGCATCTAGTGAGAACTATAGGACTACAGCTGAAATAGATACCATAGCTAGAATAAAACTATAGACCAAAAGAAACTGAATTGTATCATTATTGCACTTAGATTCTGATTTCAAAATATTATGTACTGTAGTGTGACTTCCTGCAGAGTATCTGTGCTTTTTGCAAATGGAAAAGTTTTACATTTTCATTTGTTCTTCTAGTGCCTAGAAATACACATCTGAACAGAAATGATATCATCTCATGTCAATACTACAATTACATGCTTGCATAATGTCTAATACAAATATATAAACTGAGGCATTTAGAAGACGCAATTATGGACACGTAGTCAATCTCCCTGCACTGAATATACTAAGTCAAGAGAATGTTACCTCTGTCTGGCAGACGGAGGACACTAACCGCAGGGAAAAGGGGAGAATTGCGATTGCGGCTCCGAACCTCAGATCCCAGACCCCAGTACAAACGCATTGGGGAGGGGAATGGAACAGACTGAATAGTCCACGTGGTAGCGGGCGAACGGAGGACACCAGTCGAGGGGAAAGGAGGAAGATTACGAGGAGTGGGGAGGGTGCCGAGAGGCAGATTGCTAACTGGGAAGG
>NW_015386431.1:787295-801695 GCF_001527695.2 Protobothrops mucrosquamatus
TTTATACTAAGAGAAAGTTTGTATTATTTCTTCTGATGGAAAAAGAACCCTTACAAACTTCATTTTGCAATTAAATTACAAGAAGGATAGAGAATATTCTGGAATTGCTGTGAAATATGTCTGAGAATTAAAGCACTAAATGATCCTTCTGGAGTTATTGCAAATTTTATTACAAATTACATGTTTCAAACATCAGTAGAAAAAAACAACAGTATTTACAATCAGTAGGAATTTACATATTTACAGATCACAAATTTAAACAGATAAGAGCTAGAAATAGAAATCTAGTAATTAAAGCAACATGAAACTACATGCCTTATTTTTGTATTTGAGTATGATTTCACTATAAAGATAAATCTATATTTACATATTGTTTTAAAATCTTCTCTGAAATGAATTTTAATATTTCCAAATTATACTTCAATTATTTTTAAACAATTTAACAATATTATGCATTGCATCCTGATTTATGTTATCTGCTGTTTATTTTTAATATTAAAGTAATTCTTAAATGTTTTTATTTCACTTCTTAAATTTGTATAGAAATGTAAATGCAGTCATAAGAGAAAATTTACATATTACCAAACCACTGTGAAAAAATTAAATAAAGTAGTAAGATATGTTTTCAAGAATTGGCAGATGATCTCTAATTTGACATGGTTTGAAGAATAGACTTCCAGCTCCAGGCTTCACTGTTTCAAAATATAAGATTTTAAAAATATATATTTTGTGCATAATTTCTTCATGTTATTTCCATGAATGCATAAGTCAACTGGATAAAATTCAGACAGCACAGACCTTCATGTAAGTTATTCTATTCATATCATTCCTATGACTCTTCTAAACAAGTCCACTAAGTTAATAGATATCCTAAGATACAACTGAATCTCAGATGCCAACAAGTTATGCAAAGACCAGAAGCCATTTCTATTTGGTATTTTCTGTTTTCAGGATTCCTTTATACATGTAACATTTTTGGCTTTCAGACATATTGCAAAAAGTATATTGAGAGCAGCTCAGCTATATAAAGGTAGTCCTTAACATATGACCACAATTAAGCCCAAAATTTCCTTTGCTAAGCAAGAGTTATTGAGTTGTGCGCCATTTTATGACTTTTGCCATAGGTGCTGAGTGAATCATGTGGTCATTAAATGAATCTGGCTTCCCCCAGAGACTTTGCTTGTTGGAAACTGGCTGGAAAAGTTACAAATGGTTATCACGTGACTCCGGGACACTACAACTGTCATAAACACATGCCAATTGCCAAGCAACTGAACATGACCATGGTGATGCTGCAACAATTGTTAAGTGTTAAGTGTGAAAACCAATCATATCACTTTTTTTCATATCACTGTTGTTGTAACTTTGAACAGTCACTAAAGGAATGGTTATAAATTGAGGACTACCCATATTACACTGGTCCAAAACTGTTTTTTTATGCTGTTGTAACTTTGAATGGTCGCTAAATAAAGCAGTTGGTTATAGAGGGTTACCTATATGTAGGATTTTTTGCCATATTATTCCCACTCTAGTTTCAGTAGTTGAGTGGAAGTTTCATTACAACAAAAATATCCTCAGAAGGAAACTTTATTTACTTTCCTTAGAATTTGCTTTCCTCCTCCTCCTCCTCCTTGCTCCCTTTGCAAAATTCAGTCAATTGCATAAATGCTACCAGCCTTTGGAATCTTTCAGGATACTAAAAGATAACCAGCCTGTACATTTTAGAAAAAACATAATATTGGGTACGTACTGAAATTTCACAATTTCTGTTTTATTTCCTATAAAATAAGAGTAGTTGGTTGCTTCTCTATATATAAGCAATACATGCACATTCATCTATTTTTTAATTTTTTTTGTAAACCTCACCAATACCTTTGAAATGAAGTTAGTGGCATGGGACAAATGTGATAGATGAAAGGTTGCAGCTTTCACTTAATTGGCAGGATGATGGCACTACTGGATTGCTGGGAACAACATCATATGATATTCTGGCACTTGCAAAGGTTACTAGAGCTTGGGTTGAATTACATGACTGTTTCTCTGCATCTTCTGAATTGACAGAGAGCAAACTAGCATGTTTTGATGTTTTCCATCCAAATGACTGCTTTTGAAAGCTTCTCAGGTCTTTCCTGAAATGAGGATTAAAAAGTATGTAGAGAAGTGGGTTTAGACATGCAGGAAGGGGAACAATCACTAAAAGTATTGGTTTGATGACTTCTGGGCCAATAAAATGCAGGTTTAATAATGATGAAAATGATAAGATGGCCACAGGACAATAGAGAATGCAGTTAATAAAAAGTAATAAGGCTATGTGTTTGATCATGGAACAATCCAAAATACTGTCCATTTCTCCCTTGTCCAGATTACAGTAGAGTTTTGTGTATGCTACTGTCATTATAAGAAAACAAAAAGAGTTCATTAAGACCATTGCTACTGTATAACCGACACCTGATGGTCTTCCAAAAGGTAGTGGTATGCATAAGGGAGAACCTCCATATTCACTGTCACTGAGCATTGGAATAACAGCAATTATTAAAGCCAGTACAAAACAAAAGATGATGGCTATTTTTATGTTAGTTAGAGTGTGTTTGGTTTCAAATTTTGTTCTATATTTCACAGAGAACACACGCTCAACAGTTGCTAAGGTGAGCAAGAAAATAGAAGCCTCTGAAGCAAAGACAGAGATAATTCCAATGATATGACAAACAATTCCATCTTCCCACCAAGTTCCATATTGAGCAAAGACTCCAGAGGTTAATGCATCCACACTAGCAAGCACACTGCTAGACACAACCATGAGAGTATTTACAATAGCTATTAGTCCAATTATAAACTTTATGGAGGAGATGAACAATGGAACTTGGAAGATTGTTGCAATCACCAATATATTACAAATAAATGCTAAAAGTATTAAGGTCCAAACTCCAACTCTGATCAGCCAACTACCAAAGAGGCAAACACAGGGCTTGAAAGGTCCTACAAAGAAAATACAGAAAAAGTAAAGTCATGGTAAGCTTAGCTATGTCCAGTTTTCATTACTTTTTGTGGCAACTGCACTGACAAATACACTATAGTGAAGGTAATCAGTGAGACAGAAACAGCATTGGTCATACGTGTCAATGATCTTTTGTAAGAGTGGGATGGGGTAGTGTATCCATCCTTACTTTCCTTGACCTGTCAGAGGCCTTCGGATATCTTTTGGGTCGGCTGTGAGATCTGGAGCTGGGCAGCACAGTCTTTCACCGGTTTGTCCCCTTTTCCCAAGGCTGGTCCAAATGGTACTGATAGGGAGTGAGAGGCTGTTCTTTTGTGTTGTACCACAAAAGCTCAGTACTCTCTCCACTCCCTTTTAACATCTATATGAAGCTTCTGGGTGAAATCATTCACGATCATGGGATGAGGTACCACCAGTATGCTGATGATATTCAACTTTATATTTCCATCCCTGGTGACCCAATAATATGTCACTGCTCTTCTATGGTACCTGGAGACTGTGAGGGTCTGGATGGGGGACAATAGGCTTTGGATGAACCCTGATAAGACTGAGTGGCTTTGGGTGAATGTGGTTTCAGGATCTGGAACTTTAACATCTTCAGTTCTGGATTGGTGGCACTGCCCCAGGCAGACCCTGAGTGCAATTTGTGGGTTTTCTTGGATGCTCGATTCTTACTCAATGAGCTGGTGGCAGTCATGGCTAGGAGCTTTTGCACAACTTCGTGTTGTGCACCAGTTGCACCCTTTCCTGGATTGTGAGTTCCTATGCTCACTCATTCAGGCCCTGGTCATCTCATGTCTGGACTACTGCAATATGGTCTACATGGGGCTACCCTTGAAGACTATTTAGAAGATTCAGCTGACACAGTATGCAGCTATGTGCATAGTTCTTGGGGCCCACAATGTGGTCCATGTAACACCACTGTTGTGCAAGGTGCACTGGTTGCTAGTTTGCTTCTGGGTCAAATTCAAGGTGTTGGACATTACTTTTGAAGCCCTTTATGGCAACAGTCCAGGTTACTGAGGAACCATCTTACTCCAATGGGATTGGCCTGCCGCACCCACACCAGCAGAAGGCGAGTGGTGCAGACCCCATCCGTCAAGAAATTGAATGGTGGGATCCAGGAGAAGAATCTTTTCTGCTGTGGCTCCTGCCCTCTGGAATATTATTCCCCTCAAGGTGACATGCCACACTCTTACCTTCCATAGGGGCATTAAAATCTGGCTCTGCCATTTGACCTGGGGACCCAATGGGAGCATGTCATAATGGAGGTGGTTAATAGATAGAAAGAAGATTCTATCTCCACCTCATTTGCGCCTTGCTTCTTTCTTTGCTTCTTTGTTAATTTTGTTAATATTTATTATCGTAATATTTTCTCTTGTTTTTTCAAGCATCCTAGAGTCACCTCTAGATGACAAACAGTTTCAAGCTTTATGTTCCCCATAAGTTTTTTGGCTGAATTACATATTAAAACCATATATCATGAAACAAAACCAAATAAATTACAATTAAAAATAAAATAAATTAGATGAAGAATCATTAAATATTTAATAATATTCTAAATCCAGCACAGCTGGTTTGCTGAAATAGCAATAGATCTATTTCCCCATTTTTTGAGAATCTAAATTGAAGTTAAGTTCTTAGATGTAAAACTTGTATCTCTTTTTCATCTAGCTGGAAGACGATTTGCTATTTTCTTCCTTTTGAGAATGTTTCTTGAACAGGAATAGCATAGGTGATACTTTTATTTTATTCCTTACAATGTACTAAAGGCAAACTAAACTTATCTTTAGGCGGCTTTCAAGTAGATACTAGGAAAAGGTTAGGTAATAGTTCTCCAGGAATTCAGTTGTCCCGAAATATCAAGCACTGTACTTTGGACATTCTGATTGTAATTCCCTGGTGGTGAAATTTCCAGATAGTAAAAGTTGCAGTACTGGACTAGGTTTTCAATGGTACATGAAGACTTTTTAAATTATTTTCAGCTATTTAATTCTCTGGAACTTCTGTTTCTATATTGCATTTTTAAGTACAGTGTTTTTTTTTTAAATGTTGGCTTTTAAATTCATTTTAATTTATGCTTTATGTCCTTATGTTTTGGTTTGTTTTATATATAGCCTAGACAAATAATACTTCCCAAGGAAGTAATCAATTTTTAAAAAAATAAATGAATAAGAAATGAGTATATGTCCTGTACTACAGAGGCATACCCAGCTACTCCATGTAGCTTCTAAAAGGTTTTTTCCCCTTAGAAAGTATAATAAAATTTCACAGGAATTTTTTTTTCATAAATACACACAATTCTACTGAAACAATTTTATTATTACCTGGAGAAGGAGAACACCGAACTAAATGATGAGTTTTCAGATCATCATTGAAGTCAAGAGAAAAATCCTCAAAATCATATTCATCTATAGGAAGGAAAATCACAGTATTTAATTACTAATATTGATAACAATATTTAATATGTAGTTATAGTGAGAATTAAGAGCTTTTAAATCTTAATTGAACATCAGATTTGTCTTCTTCATAAGTACTTAGAATTATAGACTTTCAAGAGTCATTTAAGATAACTCTTTTATTATCAAGGCATGTATACATTGCAGGAAATGTAAATTTTTTACCACCTCAGGTTTTTTGCAACCTGATTACAATAAAAATTTAAAATATAGATTTACAGGGATTAATGACATGTTATATTGATATTCAGGCATTAAAATGGTAAAATTAGAAAAGACATATATTTATTTGATCATCAATTATGATAGCCTAATTCTAAACAAATCCTTTTAAAAATATGTTTTAGTGCATGTTTACAGTGCTTACCATTTGTATGGAACCTGCTACTATCTTTCTTTTGAAATTCATCAGCACTGCCATTCTCAGCTTTGTTCAATTGATTTTGGATTTTATAGTAGTTGTCTTGTGCTCTAAAGGCACAGCATTGATAAGGATAAGGCATTTCTATCACTCTAAAGAATAACAGACATATTTGGTTACACACATTCATTTTGTTATTTTGATGTAGACCAAACTGTTTACATATATAAGCCTATCTCAGTACACACGAATCATTTTTGTTAAACTGGTATGTAATATTACAGTGAATCAATATCAACTCAGGATTCTTGACAGATGTATTAAATTTAGTTAACCCATTCTTCCAAAACCGTCTATGCTTCAGAACATTGTGTATATGTTGTCATTATTCTTTTCATTTTTGGTGCTAGTGTTGTGAGTGTTCTTTTTCTCACACAGGATGAAGATGTCCCGGGTTTGAGAGAATCACAAGGTTCAATGCTATACAGAGATTGTTTAAAAGAAAAAAGTGAAGTGGGAGATTGGTCCAATGAGAAATAACTGCATTGCATTATCATTTGCTGACTGTTAAGAACAGCATATTTTCTGATGGTCACACAATATTGTGATGTTTGGCATCCATCACCCAATATTTATGAACACATTTCCTTTGATGATGACTGATGTTATGGCAGATGTACAAAGCACCTTTCCATGCTAGCTAAATATCCATCATTGGTTCTGGATGAAGGTACACCATAATGCTTTGAGATCCTGTGTCTTTATTGACAGCTCTAAAATATAGTTATATGTTATATATTCTTAGATTCCAGCAGCCTGCCCAAAATAACAGAGCATGAACAATCTCTGTCACTTTTGATTTAGTTATGACAGTTTTCTTTTTCATTAAGTGAACATGACAAAGTATTTTACTTCTAAGAGTGATGTAACTATATAAGAAAGTCAGTTTGATCTAATGGTTAAGGGACCAGGCTAAAAACTAGGAGACTGAGAATTCTAGTCCTGCCTGCTGGATGTCTTTGGGTCAGTCACTCTCCCTTAGCCATGATGTCCAATTTCTGTTACAACCAATGGATCAACACTATGTTGATCTGAAAAAGTGGACCCTGCACTTTCAGGAAAATGATAGGAAGAAAGTAAAGAAAAAATGAGCTAACTATATAAACCCTTTTCCCCTTCTTTTTCCCACATTGCTATATTTCTTCCACTCTAAAATATTTGTAGTTTATGAAACAACATTTAAGTAAGAGGAAGCATTCCAGTATACAATATAATATATACAAAGTATTTGCAAGTATAAATATATTCAGAAGTACTGCTGAAAAACAGGTGTATTTTAGAATGAGCAACTATCAGGAAATTCAAAAACAATTACATTTTTTCAAGATAAACAAGAATATTTTAAGGCTATAATTTTCACCATGTATAGCTTAGTTTGACTGTTGTGTTTCAAAGACTTTGAATAAGAAGTAGCATACATTATACAGTCACACTCCTTCAACTGCACATGAGAACAAATGTGCCCTATTAATTTTAATGAGGTACTCACTTGAGTTCTGGAAAGTTTTCAGATGATATTAAACTTTGGAGTGGATAATTTCCTGTTAATTTTAAATGAGTTAAGCCATGTAGACCAGTTATAGGAAAAGAAGACAAAAGGTTGGATGACAGATCCCTGCAGAATAACAAAGTAACAACCAAAAAAATCAGCTTACAATGCTGCAACAGGATTTTTCCCCATACGTGAATTCTTTTTATCTTCTTAAACCAACAGGAATATTATTCCAGACAAATATATATTCCACTTTCAGAAAACTCTCCCCCCCTCTCTCTCCCTCCCTCTCTCTCCCTTCCCCCCTCTCTCTCCCTCTCTCTCCCTCTCTCTCTCTCTCTCCTTCCTTAATAAAGGATATTATTTTGCAAATATAGCCCATGATTACTTAAGCCACTACAGTACTGACCCCACTGAAACTTCCAAATAGTCTTCCACATAGAGGACATTGAAACTGTACACAAGTTGCAGTAATGCAAAGATCTTCCCAGCCAACGCCTCCATCTATTGTTCAAGATAAATCTTACTGCATTCTTTGACAAGGTGACAAAATTAGTGGATCAGAGGAATGCTGTGGATATAATTTACTTGGACTTCAGTAAGGCATTTGATAAAGTAGACCACAACCTACTACTTGATAAGATATAAAAATATTGGTTAGACAGCATTACCACCAGATGGATTCGTAACTGGCTGACCAACCACACTCAACGTGTAGTCCTCAATGGAACTGTATCTACATGGAGGGAAGTATGCAATGGAGTACCCCAAGGCTCGGTTTTAGACCCAGTATTCTTCAATATCTTCATCAATGATTTGGATAAATGGAGAATTCGTCAAATTTGCAGATGATACCAAGCTGGCAGGAATAGCCAACACTCCAGAAGATAGGCTTAAGATACAGATGGTTCTTGACAGACTTGAACATTGGGCACTATCTAATAAAATGAAATTCAATGGTGAAAAAAGTAAGGTTCTACATTTAGGCAAGAAAAACCAAATACACAGGTATAGTATAGGTGGTACCTTACTCAATAGTAGCAACTGTGAGAGGGATCCTGGAGTCCTACTGGACAATCACTTAAATATGAGCCAACAGTATGCTACAGATGCCAAAAAAGCCAACACAGTGCTAGGCTGCATTAACAGAGGGATAGAATCAAGATCACGTGAAGTGTTAATACCACTTTACAATGCTTTGGTAAGGCCACACTTGGAATACTGCATCCAGTTTTGGTCACCACGATGTAAAAAAATATGTTGAGACTCTAGAAAGAGTGCAGAGAAGACCAAGAAAGATGATTAGGGGACTGGAGGCTAAAACATATAAAAATACTGGAACACTGATATAAAGAATGGTTGCTGGGATTGGGTATGTTTAGTTTAATGAAAGGAAAGATTGGGGTGACATGATAGCAATGTTCCAATGTCTCAGGGGTTGCCACAAAGGAGTCAGGCTATTCTCGAAAGCACCTGAGGGCAGGAAAAAGAAGCAATGGATGGAAACTAATCAAGGAGAGAAGCAACCTAGAACTAAGAAGAAATTTCCTGACAGTTAGAACAATTAACCAGTGGAACAACTTGCTTCCAAAAGTAGTAAATGCTCCAACTCTGGAAGTTTTCAAGAAGAGATTGGACAACCATTTGTCTGAAATGGTATAGGGTTTTCTTCCTGAGCAGGGGGTTGGACTAGAAAACCTCCAAGGTCCCTTCCAACTCTGTTATTCTATTCTATACTAAGAAAGAGTCACAAGTTCAGAGGGGTGCACAAGCTGTGAGCAAGTTCTGTTATGGACAATTCCATTCAGAACTAAAGATGGGGTGTATCTCTAGAATTAATCATCTTGTTAGGATTCAACCTGAATCTATTTTTCTTTATCCAGACCTAAAAACCTCCAGACACCATGTAATACAACTTCCTACGCAAAATTCTGATTTGCATGGAGAAGGAAACTGAGGGACCTTTCTGCTCAGAAAACCTTCCCATCAACCAATTTCTTTTTTATTTTTAATGGCTCAGAAAGGAATAGCAACCCTGTGAAAGATACTGTACACAGCTGCTATAGCTACCAGTAACCTCTGCTGCTTAATTTTATTATCTCTAGCAAGCTTCCACATTTGTTGGACAGAAGAAAAAATAGCAAGATTTTTTCCCCCATTCCAGTAAGCCTCCATTCTTGCAAGATAGATGAAAACTATCCTAGAGATTCTTTACCTTTCTTCCTTCTCTCATCTCCCTAACTTTACCCTTACTGTAATGCTTGCTTTACAGCTCACAGCTCCACCTTCATGTCAGGGCAATAATTGGGCTGGGTTTTGCACAGCAAGAACAATGTAGGACCGATGATTCTTAAAGCTGTGTACTTTCCTCCAGACTTTAGAAGAGTTTTAAATCTTAAGAAACATAAAGTTCCTATGTGTTTGTTTTTTGGATTTATGTCACACCTTTCTTCCACATTAGTGATACATAACATTCCTTCCTCCAGATTTTTCTCCCCAACAACTACATGAGTATGATTGGGCAGAGAGATTGAATGACTGTTCCCCAAATCACCTAGTGAGCTTAATGGCTGAGGGTGGACTAAAAATGTATTTTTCCTGGTTCTTGTTCAATATTTTAACCAGTACATGTTTGAGCACTCACAGGAAGAAAATGTTTATGCATTCCACTTATACTATTAAATAGTCGATTATAAGATATAAAATATCTCTACCATTAGCAGGGAGACTCCAACACAAAGAGGAAGGGAATTTTTGGAAACAACCTCTTGTTTGACTATAAAAGATTTCATTTAATTTAAAGCATTTCAGTTTTGCCCTATTACAGAGGTCCCCAACCCCCAGTCCGTGGACCAGCACCAGACCGCGGCATGCCAGAAACTGGTCCATGCAAACAACAAAGCCCCCTCCGCGGGATGCAGGCAGTACATGAAACCACGCAGAAAAACCTCTCTCCACAGAACCGGTCCTAAGATTCCTCCCATTTAGTCTTCATAAGGAGGGTACCAGTTTAATTACAACTCAAAATGACAATTTAAACATAAAAATAGCAAGTTGATGCTGACACTTTCTGATGTAGGATTCTGCTGCAGCACTGCAGTGTAGAACTATAAAATTATTGTTCAGTTAGAAAGAAAGAACTGATTACTTTTTATATTGTTCTTCTATTTTACAGTTATTCAGATTTTTCTACTTTACCTCAACCCATATTATTATGATCATAGAATTAAACATTAAAATAAGAAAAATAATCAGATACTTACATTTTAATAAGGGATAGCAAAGAAGAAAATGCATTGGCATGAATAATAGAGATTTTATTCCAAGCTAAATCCCTACAAGAAATAAAATGTCATATGCTTAGTAATGTATAATGTTGAATCTTTTTATTAAAATATTAACAGGAAGACATTGCTTCCAATAATTGATTTTAAACTTTCAGAGAAAAATGTGCCTAAATTAATGATAAAATGGATTGAAAGTCACAAAAGTTGATGAGAACAGATTTTAAAGGCACTGATTTACAAAGATATCACTATTCCAGAATAGGGAAACAGTGAACACGTCTGAATCCATGCAAATTAATTAATTAATTAATATTTCTATGCTGCCCTTTTTCTTGTGATGCTGCAGCTCTTCAAAATTTGTGGGATTATGTTTCCCCATTTGCTTCATTTCATTTTTCTGTTCCTGGGTTTTAACTACTAAAGCAGGTCATTCTAATAGAAATATAGCTTGACTGCAAATGAAATGAAAATATGGATGAACAATGTTCATGCATGCAAGCAGTTTGTTTTCATTTTGCTTTGAGTGAATGCGAGAGTGTGTTTATTGCTCCAGGACTTGTAGCAACATAGAGCACGGCAGTAATCTTTGTGCTTTGTTCTCAGCTTTGCTACATTAATGGCAGCAGAGACAATGTCAGATCTACCTTTGAGTCTCAGTCTTAAACTACTTCTGAAGCACTGAAAGCAGAAAGGGTAACAGTATGAAAGTCCCCTTAATCTTTAAATGACATAAAGCCATTTTCCCCTGAGTAAGAATTTATTAATGTCAAATTTAATATTTTCAACCAAATGTTAAGCTGGTCAATCAAATGTATGCATTCTTTCCCTATTTTATTCCCTCCCTACCAAATCAAGAATTGATGGGCAATCTCTGCCCTAACTGCAGTATGATGATGCTGTTCCTATAAATCATGTAAAGCAGGGGTGTCAAACTGCTGGCCTGCAGGCCAGCTTCATCATACCAAAGCCACACCCACCCCATTGCCAGCAATGCAAAAAGAGTCGTGACACGTGTCACGTGATGACCAGTGATGTAAGTATCATTTTCCTTTCATTTCTCACACATCCATGCTCACAGAACATTTCTCATCTACTAAATCACCTTTCTCTCTGAACCGAAAATGTCTTGAGAGTCAGAATCAAAATTATGATCTGCAATTATGGTTCACGGCTAGTGTTATCTTTACTAAACTGTTCAACAGAATCAGTGACAGGCAGAGGTGCATGCCTGCATGTGTCTATATTTTAATAAGCCAGGTCCACTGATACTATCCACAGTTTCTGTTTCTCATTTTGGTCCATCTGTTTCTCTGTCTATCCCTACCAATTTTATCCAATCTGCTCCTATTTGCAACATTTTCTTTCACACTTTTTTGGCCCTACCTCTATTATACACCTCCTTATTTGCGGCAAGTACATTATTATAGGCATACAGTGGACATAAAAAGTCTACACACCCTGTTAAAATGCCAGGGTTCAGAGACGTAAAAAAATCACTTCAGAATATTTCCCCCCTTTAATATAACATATAAGCTGTATAATTCAATTGAAAAACAAACTGAAATAATTTACAGAGAAAAATAATAATAAAAAACTTACAATAAAAAAGTCTAGTCATTCTTCTGCAATTTTGTAATCTATTCATTAGAGTAGTAATAAAAAGTTTTATGCATGAATAATTCAAATTGTTTATTCTTCAGTGGTGCCTATAAGTGAAATCTACTTCAAGGATGCTTTTTTTCTTGATGCATGGCTGTGTGAATTCATGACTGCAAACTGTCAATGTCAGAATCTTTGTTTCCTTTTTGCAAATCAAATGCAGCAATTTGAACAATCAAAGAGAAAAAAAACACAAAATTTTTAAGCTTCCATGCCTCTCAATATCAAATACTATAAAGAACTATTTTATGGTGATACTCACAGGGAACGGAGGGCTACCAGCTGTTGAAATGTACCCACATGGATTTCGTATATTTCATTGTGATGTAAAGCACTGAAATGGCAAAAAATGAATCTATAGACAAAAGCTTTAGGAAAATTTCTATTAATGCCCAAAATTCAAGAGTAACTTTCAGGACTACTGAACATTTTAACATATTGCAATCTTGTTTTTAAAAATTTGCCTTTTTACTTTACTTCAGGTAAAGTAAAGTAAAAAGAATAACTCCAATATTAAACTGTGGCACTTTCTCAAACACTTTTCTGCCATAAAGCTCAAAACATTGTTGTTGTTTTTTCTCCACAGAGCTTATACTCAACTATACATGCCCAAGCAGTGAACAGTTTGGTAGGCTGTTTTAATTTTAAAAACATCAAATTCTGAATATAAGCAAACATCCACAGATAAATTCTTTGTGCACAGATATAGCATTTAAGAAATCTTACATTTTCTGAAGTTTTTCACAAGCTGTGAAACAGGGCAATTCTTCTAGATGATTATATGAAAGATCTCTGAAAAACAAATGTAGAAATCCAAAAAGTTCTGCTAAAAATTAAAAACTTATTTTACAACTTCTTTTGCAGAAAGATTGTTATTAGAAGAATACTAGATCTAGTTTTCTTATAAAACATATTTTTTAACTTGGTTTATATAATCTATTTCTTTTGTTTTAGGACAATCCCATATTTTTAACAGCAACCAAAGTGAAATTTAATAAGCTTCCAAGACTACACTTTAAATTAAGCAGTCTTGCATCTGACCTTTAGAATGGCTATATCTTGAGTAGTGAAAAGTTCTTTGAGAACTAGAAGTCACTTTGAAAATCAATCATTACAAGGGGGAAAAGCCCTTCAAATGTTCTGAGCCAAAACCTAACAGATTACAGAATAACTGAAACATCTGGACTCATTTATAGTATAATATAACTAATCAAAAACAAGCCATGGTGATTTTCAGAAATTGTAAAAAGAAAAAAGAAAAAGGGGAAATGGATTTGTATCCTGTATTCCTTTGTGTAGTAGGGTAACCTTCTATCATCTTTATAAGACTTTCGTCTCTGTAAACAACGAGAGTCCATTGTTTCCTTTTAAAGCCATAAATATTAAGATTTTATTCCTATACTCATTTTTAAAAGATAAATATGGTTGTTCATACTTCAAATTCTTTAGATAAACATTGTTAAACAGCAGTTATTTTTATACAAATGAAAACATTTTACATTTCCTTTCCTTTCCAACAAGATCCAAGAAAAGACTATTGAAAGAGAGACTTACTTAATGAGTTGAAAGTGAGGATAAAAAACCAAACCAAAAGAGAGACTTACTTAGTGAGTTGAAACTGAGGATAAAAAACCAAACCGAAACCAAAAAATCCATACTTATAGAACACTGCAAACTTTCATACAGGTAAATATTTTAGAAGCATGAAGCCATAAAGAAACACCTGGAGAATGCAATCCAAGGTCAGTTACAAAAATGACCAAATGCAGTAAAACGGAAAAGTGCATTAAAGAAAGGAACTCCTATTACTGTATCTCTATATCTTGGTAGGAAAGACTTGAGGAAAGATGTGGTTCAAAGCCTGGACCAATCTGAGATGATGCATCTTAGTTCACAGAGAAAGCCAACCCATATCTATTAATTGAGACTTGGATATCTTGTTGACTAAGGGACAGGTGAATAGGAAGGAATAACTCCAATCAATACATTAGACAGTAAATGTGTAACATGTACAAATGGTTGATATTTCTCTCTCTCTCTCTCTCTCTCTCTCTCTCTCTCTCTCTCTCTCTCTCTCTCTCTCTCTC
>NW_015386431.1:801795-842595 GCF_001527695.2 Protobothrops mucrosquamatus
ATGTTCACTGAGCAGACTAGTACCAGTTACATTCATCATGATGTAATGGTATATGGAAAATATAGTTAGTTGATTCACAAAGAATGAGACAGAATTATTATTTTTGATAGTGATTAAACTACTTCCATAGAGTTCTTGAAAGTTACAACAATACACTGGTTAATCATTATAAGAAAAAAGCTTTCTCAGAGCAACTATTCAATGTTCAAACTGAATAAATGTAAGAGAGAGAAAAAGTTACAGAAGATTATATTGCAAATGTGGATTGCTTAATACCATATTGTGTACTTTATTTCAATGTAAACATGTATTAACATGTAAAGAAAACATATTTCAGTAAAGCATCCTGTCCTGTAGAAAGATTTTACAGTCTGGATTTGATATAAGGTGAAGAAAATAGGATATTCCTATCATCCAGGGTGCTTTCCAAAAACTGATGATTTTTAAAAATAATTTGAAACATAGGAAGAAATGTAAATAACTGGTAAAATTATTGTACACATTCTTAAAATTTTCTCCTTAAAACACTTATAAATCAGCTTGCTAGTTCTGATCTGAACTCTTTACAGTAGTGTTTGTTTATCTTGATCTACTAGAATTATCCAATTCTAGTATTATTTTCTTCTACCCAATAACATTAACTTGATTTTTAAAAGCATCTTTTAAAAAGCATCCTAAAATAACACCGTCCAAATGGGTAAAGTTCCCTGTGAATTTCTAAGAGTTTTGATGTGTCACATCTTGTCAGGCTTATTAGGTAGATCACATAGAAGACAGGACAAGCTAAGCTAATTCTACTTCAATGTAAAGATACATCAACAGAATCTTGCAAGTCTGGAAGTATAATTTTCCTGCTGTCTGAGAAACTTGAGTGAGTCCCTGTCCACTCTCCAGCTGTAGGCTATGCTATCTCTTATCTGACTGTTCCCTAGGGCAGCACCTCTTCCCCCCATTTTATAAGGTCTTTCCCAATACCAATACACATCTGGACAGAACAAAGTTAGGGAGGATTATTTCTAGATTCTTTATTCAAATTAATATAGTAAACATATGTGTAATTTCAACCCAGATTTCCCTTTCTAAGAAGTCATTATACTATTGATGATTTATCATTTAGAGCAGGGGTGTCAAACTCAATTTTATTGAGGGCCGCATCAGCATTGCGGTTGCCCTCAGGGGGCTGAGTGGGTGTGGCCAGGGTGGGTGTGACCTACTGGGTGGGCATGGCCAGCTCTGCATCGTTTGCGTCAAGTGTGCCTGTGGGGGCCTGGGCAGGAGTGGGACAGATCTGAGGGTCTCTGGCAGAAGGGGGTGGGACCAGGGCAAGTGCCAAGGCATGGTCCACTGGAAGAGCCTCACTGTTCCTCTCAGGCCATGCAGGGGGGGCTGGATGGTGGTGCGGGCTGCCCGGAGCCCTGGGCAGCAGAGGTCAAACGCCCAGCCTGGCCCTCAAGCACCCGCGGCACCAAGCCTAGCCCCACTTCCCCAAGGGGGTGCCCAGCTGCACTTACCTCCTCCTTAAGGCTGCTGCTGCTGTGCTTGCTCTCCTTAGCCAGGTGCTCATGATGGGTACAAGGGCAAATTCAGAGGGAGGCCCATTCCCTCTCTATGGGAGGAGATCCGGCTTTGTATCCAAAGCTTCCTTAGCAATAGGATGGGAAACCCCCAGGATAGGCCAGGAGGAGGGGGCAAGGGGATGATGAAAGGGAAGCAGGGCAGGACTAAGGTAGGACTTCCCTCAGACCCTCCCTCTCCTTTCCTTCTTTCCTTCCTTCTTTCCTAAGTACAGAGTGATGGGAAAATATTTGAGATGAGGGAGGAAGAAAAACAGGCAAAAAACGCAGTTGGGGAGGTGTCACCCTTTGTGAGGAATGAAGAAATGCACCATCGCCTGGAAGTGGCCAGCGCAATGGTGCATTTCTTCATTCCTCAAAAAGGTGACACCTCCCCAGCATGCACCCAGGGGGCGGGGGCGACATGGCAGGAGCTGGTTCCTCGCTGTTTCCAGATGGCCTTGTGCAGCTAAGACTGAATGTGTTTCAGCATAGATGGCCACCATAAAATTGTAGATTGGCTCCCGGCCAGCCTGGGCCAGGGCCAAGGCAACGGGGGCCGTTTCCTCACTGTTTCCAGGATGGCTTCGCAGGCCACATGAAACCACTTCGCGGGCCGCATCCGGCCCCCGGGCCTTGTGTTTGACATGTCTGATTTAGAGAGTTGTAAACATTCCTGTAACCAATATTGTATGTTTTCTCTGAATCAGTGGTATGATTTAACATCCTCTCTCCACTATACTTACAGTACTTGGAGATTAGGGAGATGCTCACATATTGATTCTGGAAGAGTTGTGATCTGAGCTCCTGTAAGGATCCTATTAAGATAAGAAATTTCAAATAGTTAATAATTACAGTAGAAATTAACTTAGTCCATAGTAGATTAATCTGAAGTCCTGAGTGATATTTCTATTCGGTGCTATTGGTCTAATTCATAAGAATTAAGAAGTGTTAATTCTCTCACTGTTGAAAAATCTGAATCTGAATCTGTAATCAATATTATGTGCATACATTTAAGAGGATTAGTACAAGGATAAGGCTGAGAGCTAAAAGAAAATCATATCAGGAACCTATAGATTCACCTGGTTCTCCACTATGCAATCAGTGAGTCAGTCAGCCAACCAAAAATCCTAACAGCTCAATAAGCATATATAGATTAGATCATGCTAATTCAAATCCATCACAAATTTAGGATCAATGATTTTGTACACTTGGTTACAAATAAATTACTGATTGAATGACAATTCCTTTAAAGAAACTGGACATCTAAAATAACTGCTACCATATATTTTCAAAAATAACAAACTATAGATCCAATACTTACAAGCTTTCCAGGCTTGTGGTCCCAGTCAAATCAGGAAATTCTGTCATCTCTGAAGCACCATTTAATGTTCTATAATTACAAACACAACGTATTAATGTTGTGGTTTAAGGAGTGAAAGAATTTTTGTTTGGAGCTCACGTGCTTTTAAAGGTATAAATACATACAGGGTTCTGAGTTCAGGTAAATGGTGAAAAGCAGACTTTCCCACAATCTGGATAGGATTATCATAAAAATGGCTGTGAAGAAAATGAATTTAACACTGTAAGATTTAATTCTTGAAATTCTGATGCAATTTACTGGATATTCTCATAAAAGGATTTATGACCTTGCCTGCAATCTTTTTACTGAATGCTTATCTCCAGAACTACCGTATTTGCTTCCCAAATTATATATACTAAATCATTTTTTAAAATAAAACTGAGCAAACATCTTTCTTAATCTTCAGGTCCAAAATCTTAATCTAGGTTAAGTTTTATTTTTTCCAATCTATTGTTAGGCATCCTTTAAAGATTTCTCTTGCCTCCATGGGAATAGAAAATAGAGGCAAGAAATATAACTGTCTATGAAACAGATAACATTTTTACCCAGAACTTGAATGACTTTATATAGTAGTTTCATATAAATGTAAAAAGAGTAAGTGACTTCTGCAGCATTAGTTATCCACAAAGGTGACTATGTTGAACACTAATTTGAGTGAATCCAAATAATCAGTTCTTTCTGTAATAGACTAACATAAGAAAACAGCCAGTAAAAAATGCAATCTGGGGACCAAAAAGTTTATGCACATTCTAAGCTTAGTAAAACAAAATATGTTACAGTTATATCAGCAATTTTTATAAGCATTTGCGCTCAAAATCAAGTTCAGTGTAAAAGGGTATTACATAGATACATGCCAATGGTTAGAACAGAAAGCGTATGCTCATTAGGCCTCACTGGAACAAATGTAATTGTTACCTCAGCTGGCAATGTGATAAGACTAGTATAGAATGGCTTATCAAATTAAGGAATATGGAAACTACAAAATGGCAGATGGCACCAATGAATAGATTCAGATTAAAGATTCAATACAGTATATATAAAAGAAGCTAGAATTTAATAATATTTGAGAAACATCATATTATATAAAATACTAAAAAAAATTAATCTATAATGAAATAAAGTAGTTAATAAAAAAGAAATAAAAGTTTCTAGAAAAAGTAAACTTTTATAACTTACATTGCTGTAAGTGATGGGTTGCCCATAAATGCCTGTTCAGGTATTGACCTAATGTTGTTATTATGAAATCCGCTAGATAGGAAATAACAAAAATAGAGTACATGCCCACAATATATAGAAACAAAAAATTGTTTAGAGTTATCCAAAGACAAAGTTACCCAAAGTTATTCTAAATAAATTAGGTTATAGAAAGGGAGCAGCTATCACAATATAGGAGATTTTTAGTTCTCAATAAGTTCCTCAAAGGTACTATACATAGGGATAAAGTAAAATCTCCTTTAAATCAAATTTGGTTCCTGGAGAGTTCATGGATATACTCATGCACCTTTTTTGGCAAATGGAATTGGTTTACCAATACATCTTAGTAAATAGTTTTTGTTTTCATTTTACTTTCAATATACTCTGGTACACTTTAAACTCTGGTATTCCAGGATGTATTTCCTCCAAGTTCTAAACAGGCCCAACTCTGCTTAGCTTCCCAGCCCAATCAGATGCTGCCAACTGACAAGATCAGTAAATGAATGCTTAGATTAATAAAAGTAATTTTTAGCAATAGTATCATTTTTTCAAATGTTTCATATATTTAATAATATGCAAAAAATAATTTACTTACAACACCATTACTTCTCCCCCAATAACCACAATCAAACCAAATAATAACACTTCCAAGTACATTTATTTTAATTAAGAACATTACTGTATATGAACAGATGTACAAGTCTCAAGGCATATGGTTTTTCATAACATTCCTATATGAGAGTTTTGTTAAATGATAATGTAAATATTGTCATTTAAGAAGTAAGCAAATTATTTCCAAATTAACTGAAGTATATTATTTACTTGCATAACTATCTAGAACTAGAACAAAAGAAGCACTAAAGTTTTAACAAAATAGCAATGATTGCATGGGAAACATTTGTTTTTCCATTGAGGTACAAACGAAGTCACTCAAGTTTAAACTGAACTATTGCATGGTTCACTAAACTTTTTTCATTGTTTGGGCTGCTATTAGTGACTATATAATGTCTGTCTCTGGAAATTGATTGCCTAAGAAATAGTATATCTGTAGGAAAACAAAGTGAAAATGAACAATGAAACAGTACAAGGCTGTCAGCATTTGCAGAAACCTATACATATTTTAAAAATGCTATTATTATCAGTTTCAAATTCATTTCCTATTGACTTTGACAGTATTAAAAAAAAATCAAGTTTTATCCAAGGTATCTTTTTCACCTTGCTTTTTCTTTCTAACCTCACAAACATGCATTTCTCTCTCTATATGTATTTGTGTGGAAGTGTATAGCTATTTAAACTTTTTTCCCCTTAACAGATTCTGTGTGAATGAAAAAACTTGGACAATGTTATTTCAACAATCTCAAACTAAGGCCCTTGCATAGCAGAGACTTTGTAAGCATTACCAGTCACACACAACTACCGTGTTTTCCCAAAAGTAAACCTACCCCTGAAAGTAAGCCCCAGCTGATTTTCGGGGTGGGGTGGGCCTAATATAAGCTCTCCCCAAGCGTAAGCCCTACTTAAGGGCCTACACAGACGGCCTGGGCAGGAGGCAGCAAATGGCCGTTTTCGGCGTGACACGGCCATTTGCTGCCGGCTATGGCCATTTGCTGCCTCATGCGTCACACCCAATGCTGTTGCCATGAGGCCTGGCGGATCCTCTCCCCTTATGAGCCACGTGCCATTATAATGGTTCCCTACCACTGCCCGGCTGGTTTTGTGGCCTCATGGCAGCAGTATTGGGCATGATGCGCGAGGTTTTGGCGCCCAACTTCGCGAGATTTTTTTTTCCGCAAGAAGTTGAAATTGATTGATTGACCTTTTTTCCCCCCCAAGAAAACTTTCTTTGTTTCCCTGCATGCGGCGGCGGCAGATCACAAAGGAGAAACGGCATGGGGCTGGGAGTCAGGTAAGGAAAGAAAGGCAATTCCTGGGGGGAGCGACGATTTCTTTCCTTACTTGCCCAACTTGTTCCGAGGCCGCTTTCCGCTGAGCCGCGTTGCTCTTGCCAATGGCCCAACCGCCCACTTCAGTATCCTCCCTTTCTGAGCCTTTGCTGGCTCCCACCTCAACACCCTGCCTGCCGCCGCCCAGATGCCCTCGCCTCCCCCAAGCATTTTTTTTCCTAACCTGTGTTTCAGCTGCATTCCATTTCTCCATTCGCTTTTCAGCCTTCGCCGTGTGTTTGTGGGAGTACCGGTAAAAAAAAAAAAGTTCAATCAGACTTTCTAACTTCTTGAGATCTCGTGAGAAGTTAGAAAGTCTGATTGTATTTTTTTTTTGTCCTACAAACACACGGCAAAGGCTGAGAAACGAATGGAGAAACAGAATGCAGCTGAAAGGCAGGTTAGTAAAAAAAATGCTTGGGAGAGGCGAGGGCATCTGGCCAGGGGCGGGTGCGGCAACCTTACTCTCCGTGGTTTCGGCAGGTGTCTGGTAGGGGGAGGGAAGCAACTGGTCCGCCACCACACTCTCGACGCCGCGTTGCTTCTCTAATCCATGCACAGGTTCCACCCCACCCCCTGCGCACTCGCAGCCTACTGATGCCAGTACCGGCAAAAAGTAAGCCCTCCCTGAAAGGAAAACACTGTGCTTACTTCAGAACTCAAAAGAAAGTAATACAGTGTCTTACTTTCGGAGAAACACAGTAGGCTAATGGAAATACTATTTTTACTCTTCCCCTCCTCTCTATAGAAAAAAGGAACCCTGCTCTATTGCCCACTACATTTAGCAGGACATCTTGGTGTATATTGTAAGTAATGACATGGGGAAGAAGAGGTAGGGGAACCAATTTTGGCCATCCCAGTTTCAGATATTAGAAAGCAGATTCAGTTGGCAAAATATAATTTATCTTTCAAACTACAAACCATAACAGAGACACAAATATGTTTAACAATGTAAATTTCTCTAGAAATGTTTTTACTATTTAATCTACTTATATTATTTAATGCACTTATTTCAAGACTTTAATATTTAACAATAATCTAATTTAATATTTGTAAGGATATTGCATTACAATTCTAAAATTGTACTAGGACATTAACCAAATATTCCACTATTACAGATAGCCTCAATGTATCAGAGTATGCTGCTTTTTTATAATTTATCCCTGCATTTTCATTTCAGACAACTAGAATTACCAATTTAAAAAAACAATATCTACAAAAGCTGAAATGAAATGTATATTCTGAAAAATAGGCAGTGATTTTTGCTGTAGAACTGCGATAATAAATATGTCAGGACTATAATAATAATAATAATAATAATAATAATAATAATAATAATAATAATAATAATAATAATAATAATAATAATAGTAAAGTTGGAAAGGACCTTGGAGGTCATCTAGTCCAACCCTTTGCTCAGGCAGGAAACCCTATATCATTTCGGACAAATGACTGTCTAGTCTCTTCTTAAAAACCTCCAGTGTTGGAGCATTCACTGCTTCTGGAGGCAGGTTGTTCCACTGGTTAATTGTTCTAACTGTCAGGAAGTTTCTACTTAGTTCTAGGTTGCTTCTCTCCTTGCTTAGTTTCCACCCGTTGCTTCTTGTCCTGCCTTCAGGCGCCTTGGAAAATAACTTGACTCCCTCTTTTTTGTGGCAGCCCCTGAGACATTGGAACACTGCTATCATGTCCCCCCTCGTCCTTCTCTTCATTAAACTAGACATATCCAATTCCAGCAGCCGTTCCTTATATGCTTTAGTCTCCAGTCCCCTAATCATCTTTGTTGCTCTTCTCTGTACTCTTTCTAGAGTCTCAACATCTTTTTTACATCGTGGTGACCAAAACTGGATGCAGTATTCCAAGTGTGGCCTTATCAAGGCATTGTAAAGTGGCATTAACACTTCACGTGATCTTGATTCTATCCCTCTGTTAATGCAGCCTAGCACTGTGTTGGCCTTTTTGGCAGCTGCAGCACACTGCTGACTCATATTTAGGTGATTGTCCACTAGGATTCCGAAGTCCCTCCCACAGTTACTACTATTGAGCAAGGTACCCCCTATAGGCCTATACTATACCTGTACATTTGGTTTTTCTTGCCTAAATATAGAGCCTTGCTTTTTTCACCATTGAATTTCATTTTGTTAGATAGCGCCCAGTGTTCAAGTCTGAATCAAGTCTGAATCAAAATGAACACTGGAAACTGAGGAGCTGAAGATCAATTCTGTACTCACAGTTCTTTCAGGTTTCTGAGGACATTGATAGAAGTGGGAAATTCATTTAGATTGTTGTAATTTAAATCTCTGAATTGGAAAAAAAACACCCCTCGTTAGATGCTACCTAATCTTTATATTTGAAAGAGCTTATCTGTTTTGCACTGCATTTTTAGATTTATACATTTATAGAACTTTTTTATTTATAAAATGTATTTGCCACCATCTTGTACCCAACAACTCTGAAAAACATTAATATCACCCATCGTAAGAACACAGCAGATAAAAACATTGACTGATAAAATTATGGACACAAACTGGCAAAGAAGGGAGCTGGACACAAGGGAGAGGGAAGGGGGTTGAATTTAAATTAATCAACCACCTCCAGTATGAAGCTTTCCCATTGGATGTCCAAGACATCTGGCAGAGTCAGGTCTTAAGGCTCTTACAAAATATTAGGAGGGTGGGAACCAGACTCATCTCAGGGGATAAGATGTTCCAGACTGGCTGACAGGATTCACGGTATGCGTCCTCTGCCATCATGGGTGGGATGGGCCAGTCTCACTGGGGTGAGATGGTTCCTCAAGTAGATTGGACCCATGCCAATTAATGATTTTTTTAATAAATATAATTGATATTTGCATTTATTTAATATTTTGTTATATTCTCCTTGATTAATCTGCCCTCCTCAACTTTAGATCCCTTTTTTTGATTAAGTTGATCAGAGTAAGTTATGCTCTATCATCCTTAAAGTTCATGTCAGTTTACTAAATTAACCTTAAAGGAAAAATAAGAAAAATATTTTTACTAGTCTTTGCAATTTTTAATACATTAGTAAAACCTGTTTTTGCAAATATGAACAAAACTATAGTTTAATCTGGCCAAATTTTTCAAAGATTGATCAAAAATTTAATTAGTCAACAGAGAGCTATTGATTATTCTTTTAGTACATATCCATTAGCTTTTTCAAATGCTCATTGTCTATTAAATAAAAAAGCTAATATATAGCAAAGCAATCCTATAAATTAAAGGAAAATAAAATGAGGAAAACTGGCTTCCATTTAAGTGTGGATTGGATTGCATCCTTAAGAATTTAACAATAGAGTCAACATTAGGAACTTCTCTAAATCTTTATTTAGGCTTTTTTAAAAAATGATTTGCAGAATGTCAATGGAAACACTGGAAAAGGCATGTAGAAAAGGTCAACTCACAAAGTCTCTAGGCTATGGAGGCCATCGAAGCATTTCTTTCCCAAGAAGTTGATTCTATTGTTATGGAGATGCCTAAAGCAGACCATTAAGAATATGAGGAAAAAAATATGTATAGAAAACTACAACAAAGGAAAACATTTTAATGGTTACCCCTGCTCTCCCATCATTTGTGAAAGTTATTTTTACAAACATCTGGATAGTACAGAATAGATTCTACCAATTGCTCATCTATTTGCATTTTCATTTGGCTCATCTGCTTAAATGAACAATTTCTATTTTCATGACTTCTCTTCTTATATTGCTCATGTTCTTTTCTTACCTACATCTCAACATATGATTAAGTGCTTTCTTGCTCTTTTCAAAATTAATTTAGGTGCTCTTCAGTCAAGACCAAATCCCATTCTGTGTACAAATGCTTACATTATTTATCTATAATAAAAATTCAGTAATCTCTATCTTCCTGTCTATGCACTTTATTTAATGTTCTTTTACATTTAAGTTTGTCAAGGTAAAATATTTTCTAGCTCATTATCTGTTCATACTACATGCCCAAAATTTGTGAGTTTTTATTTGCTGATCACCACTTCAAGAAAACAGTTTTTATTAGTTCCTCTTTTAGATACTCTTATTTTTCTACTCCAAATCTGTAATGTGATGATAGCACTGTTTTGCAGCTTTAGCATAGCCATGCTATCATCTTCAAATGTACTCATGGAAACTTCATCCTCATCCTTACAGTGCTTTTCAACCTTGAAGTTTTATCAGCACCCATAACTGCCTAAATATTATAGTCACACGTCCAAATAGTAGTAGCAACACAAAAATGGCTTGCCATTGCTTTCTTTGGCTTTGGTTTTAGAATATTTTCCAAGATATGGTTGTTTCTCTCAAACTTGTAAAGCATCATTAGCATTAATTTCCCCTATCGATTACTCTTAGTTTTCCCAATATCCTTTTGACTGTACTAGCAAGGATGATTCTACCACAAGCTCAAATTTCTTCCAGTGCCATTCTCACGGTAATAATAACTACTGAGCACTCCCCCAAATCAAAGTGGTTATCCCACAGAAACCTGTTATCCACCCCCAAATTACTTATTTCAGAAATATGATGTGTTATGGCCCCTTGAAACATACTAAAAGCCAATGAAACAAAGACCACCAGGACACTTCCCTCCAGTTAGGTACCTTCGAAATGGCCTATCATATAGAAGGTTGACAGCAAAGGAGACCAGACATTATCATTGATTATTTTGCATGTTATTCTTGTTAACTGAATGAAGAACAAATAGCTAAATATCTGGCTATGGGGATCACCAAGTTCCTGAATGTGAACCATCTGGACATACTGTTATTAAATAACAAATATTTCTTTATACATTTACTTTTAAAAATATTTCTTATATCCTACACGTCAAATGAGAATGTTTTAAGGAAAGTATCACATAAGGGATCCTATTACTTGTAAGAATCTATTTTTGTATTTTGGAACCAATGTTAGATATGGAATCAGAATCATGTCTTATCACACATACCACTCCATGTCCCTTTATATTAACCTTAACAAGATAGAGTGGCTGTCAATATTTGGATCCTCCAGAGACAAGGTTCTTCCATCTTTAGTTCCAGATGGGGTTGTACACAAGCTGGGAGTCCTTTTAAACTTTCGGCTCCTGCTTGAAGAACAAGTGACAGTCTTGGCTAGAAGGGCCTTTGCACTCCTTCAGGTGGTATGTCAGTTGCATCCATTCTTTGATCTCTTGTTTAGACCACTACGACACATTTTACATGAGGCAGCCTCTGAAGAGCATTTGAAAACTTCAGCTGGTGTAGAATGCAGCTGCATGGATAGTCAATGTGCTAGATATACAGCATAAGTAACCCTACTTCTGTGTTAGCTGAATTGGCTATTGATATGTTTCTGGGTGCAATTCAAGATGTTGGTTGCCACCTTTTAAAGCCCTACATGGCTTAGGTTACCTGAGGGTTTACCTGGGGATCACATTTTTTTCCATAACTCTCTACACATCCAAATCGATCTAGCAGAATAGGTATGCTGCAGATCTCATCAGTTAAAGAGTGTCAGCTGGTGGGGACTAGAAGACAGGCATTTCTGCAGTGACTCCTACTCTGTAGAACATCCTCCCATCGGAGATTAGAATTGCCCCAATCTTGTTAGTCTTTTGTATGGCTCTAAAAACCTGGCTGTGTTCCCAAGCCTGAGGTACTGAATGTATGAAGTGCTCCATATTGCTAACTGGCCAAGTATCTAAGCTGCTATGTATATTTATTTTGAATGTTTTGCACTGTTTTAAAATGTTTTTATTGTTTTAATTGTAATATAGTTTTTGAATTGTAAGTCATTGAGATGGGCAGCTATAGAAACTGAATGAATGAATGAATGAATGAATGAATTTTGATTTCTGTACAAGACTATGTACCGCAGATCCAATTAGGCAGCATGATGAAATAATACATAACACTGGCGTGCAGAGATTACACAAGTAACTTAAATGTAAAAGTCTTCAAGTCAATACCATACATGATTCTTATAATAATCCTCATGTTTCTCCAATATTTTAAGTTTCTACTTAGTTTTACAATTTATGTATATCTTCCCTTTCTGCCAGTAAAGTAAAACTGCTGTAAAACTATAATTGTTTATGCAACAGAAAGATAAATCATTAAATACATGGAGCGAAATCAAGGTTACTATACTTAATATATTTTCATTTTAACTAATTCATTTTAACTTTTCTCCCATTCTCACTTTTTTTTAATATGCAGACAGGACAGGACACTAAAAAAATGTTAATATCCCTGCCCCAAGCCAATGCAGCAACCCAACCTAACTACAATGGGGAGTGGGAGGCTAGGGACCACATCAGTTTCAATACATTTAACAGTTGGGATTCTTCCATTCTGAACATTTACGTAACTTTTTGGTAGGGTACAATTATTTTGAAATAAGGTAGAAAAAAGAAAAAATACTGTACCCCAAAATATTTACTTTCTAATGCAACTAATCTCAGGATTAAACTGCAATAAAGCTTTTTTATAAACATATTGCCAAAATAAAATATACAAAAATAAAATACAAATATAAATCTCAGTATTTTCAGCTTCAGGATTTTTTTATCTCATATTAGCATTCAATTGGCTTCATTAACCAGGTTTTGGACTTAAATATTTGCTGCTCTACTAAAAGAACTAGATTTATATTAAACACATACTTTCATGAAGACAGTAGCTGAAGTTCTTGAAAATTAATTAAATTTTATGTCTAAAGTCAAATACAAACTTACAGCACTACTAAGTTGGAGAGATTTCGAAAAGCATAATCTGGAATGTAGTAGATTTTGTTGAGTGCAAGAGTCATTGCCTGTAGTGCTGGCAAACCTCTGAAAGCTTGCACTGGAATTTCAGTCAAAGAGTTATCATCTAGCCACAGGTATCTGAGTGACACCAAGCCACTGAAACAGTTGGGAGTTATGAAGCTAATATGGTTAGCATCAAGCCGTCTAAGAAAAAACATAAACATAAAATATCATTACAAAAATAAATGGACTTAGAAAGACAAAAGTAGTATTTTCTGCATTTTATAAAAATACTTTAATTATAATCAGTTCTTGGTCATTCTCACTCTATTGTATAGATCTGGTATATTCATTGTATTAGGTCATGGTTTGTTTAACCATGATTAATTCATAAACTATAACTTGTTGGATTCACATAATATTCTAATCCATAAATCAAACCAAAGGCTGGCTTCACATGACATGATAAACTACAAACATATTTTGGTTTAATATGGTGCATAATTGTGGATAGCATAGCTTTTTTATATTATATGTTATCATAATTGATGCTTGCTTCCTAATACATCATCCAACATGAAACCATCTGAGGATATCAATTATGCCATTAGAAGAAGTTAATATCATGTTGCTTCAGAATTCTACAAGATTTAAATAAACGTATAGCACAAAGACTTGAGTATACATATTCTTTTGCACAATTCAGTCATCAAAGGAGCTGTAACTTCTCAGTACTGTAAGAAGCAAATGACACAAACACTTTAGCAGAATGGAAACCTAGAATTTGGCATGGATGTGTACAGGTCCCATGGCTTTTTCATTCAAATTTTAGCATCTTTTGCTACCAATATTTACAAAAAATTCCTGCACTATTATACGGGATAAAGACATGATCAGGAATTCCAATCCTATACTGGCATTATAGCCCATTTAGATCAAGTGAATATAATGGTCAGACAATTTCATGAAAAGTAAAGGTGATGCTCAACCAAAAGTCCATTTTATGAACAATATTTGTTATGCTATTATTGTTAGCAATAATCATTGTAGTTTGAATTAAAGGGTAAACAAAACCGAAATTGAACCAATTAAAAATCGAGAAACTAAACTTCATGTTTCTTTCCTTCAAAATAAAAAAATAAAGGAAGAAAACCAAAGAAAAGTAACAATAAAAAGAGTGAAAATGTTTTGAAGACAGTGACTGATTGACAATATAGCCACAATATTAGTTTAGATATAACAATTCTGAAACGTTATATATTAATTTTATTAACTTAAACTGTGCAGAGAAAAGGATAATTTACAAATATGTTTAAATGTTCATTTCACTGAATTAAAAAGAAAACAAATAAATGGAAGCATTTTATGAGGAATTCTGCAGAAAGGAAACCATCTGAGAGAAAATGGACTTTGAGACAAGCATGTTGATTTCTTTACTTAAAGCAGATTCTTTATTCGTAGGCACATAAATACTAGGTCTTTTGCTACAGGGTTTTTTTTAGCGTTGCACAAGGCAAATAACAATGTGCTAGAATGGCAAATAACTGAGACAAGGTCAGTTGGAACAAATTCATAAAGTTCAGTGTCAAAGCATTTTAAGTAATTTTTCAATATAATAACTGACATGACAAGCCACAGGGACACAGCTCCAAAATAATTCACATTTTGTCAACAAATTGGAAAAGCTGGAAATGTTTAGAAATATCCAGCCTGAAACTTTCCTTTCAAATAAAGGAATATATTTTGTGCTGTGCTTTCAAATAAAATATACTTAAAAAGAAAATGTGGAGTTCTTTGTGTTTAGTCAGAAATAAATTTCTTGTCTGTGTGATGTTTCTGTGTAAACCAAGGATTTTAGAGTTGCACTAGCTTGACAGTTACACTGATTAAAGCTTTTTTTGATTTTGTTTTGTTTTCTTCTTTAATCAGTTCACATGTTTTTCTTCCTCCAGCAAGATTAAAAACTGCCTTGTATGTGACCTAGATCTTGCCATTCTTTTCTTTTATAATTTCAGGGTTGTTGCTGATAAAAGATACAATGAACATGGACATAGTCCACACAATATATTTAGGGGAAATAATAATGGCATAATCTATAGCATGGATTGAATTATGAAAAATCAATTTTATAATCTAAGGTTGGATAATAAACTAAGGAATGTCTGCATCTTGCATGAACTTGTTCCAGCATATCCCTAGGCTAGATTACAGGGTTTTCAAGAAATGATGCCTCTGGTAGGTTCCTCTGGTGAATAGTGGATATAAGCAGCAGAGCAATTTGTGGTTAGCATCTTCAAGTTATATTATAATTTCTACCATGTAATTATTTGTTTTTAAATGGTGGCCATGAAGTTCTGACTCCAAAAACAGCCCAAGTTGACTAAACCTATGGCTACCTGAAGAGGATCTGCTACTGCTTCCTATGCAACCGTCCTTTTCACTGATATTTTTTCTTTGGTGGTTGTAATACTGTCACACAATTTCTTTCAGACCAACAGGTAAACTACAACAGGAAATCACCTCTGCAGGAAGACCATGTGATGGAATGTCGCAAATAGATGGATTCCCAGATGAGAGGAGGTAGAAGGGGTAAGAGGCAACTTAGTCCAAATATTATGTGTGAGACAAAGAGGATGAAGACGGCCCTTCCCTAATAGTTTACCATATAGTAGAATTCTCAGTTTGGCAAGATCTATAGCTGTGAAACAATAAAGTATTCAGCTTGGAAGAATTGTTACATATCATTCTTGGTTTTGGCCCTATACAGGACTACTTTATTGATACTGGCTATCAGTGCTTTTTTTCTAAAAAAAAAAAAAAAAGGTGCCGGAACTCACACACATCATACAACCCGCCTTGCCTACCCTACAAGGTTCCATCCAAAAAAGGTGCCGGAACTCCGTTCTGGGCGTTCTATGGGAAAAAAAGCCCTGCTGGCTATAATGACAGACTCTTGCAAATTTGATTTTGTTGTATCTTCCCCTCCTTCTTTTTTATTTATTTGTATTCCATCTTTATTATTTTTACAAATAACTCAAGGCAGCAAACATAACCAAAACACCTTCCTCCTTATATTTTCCCCACAACAGCAGCCCTTTGAGGTGAGTTGAGCTGAGAGAAAGTGTTTGGCCCATAGTCACCCAGCTGGCTTTCATGGGTAAGGTGGGATTAGAATTCAGTCTCCAACTTTCTAGCCTGATGCCTTAACCACTAGAATAAGGGAAGCATTTGTCTAAGTCACTATGGATATTATCATGTTTCTTAGGGCTTAAAAAGTTTTTCAGTACCTTTTATCAAGTTAATGGTCCTTAAATATTTCTATCATCTTCCCTATTTTCTACACTTTCCTACTGGCTATCCATTTAACTAACCTGTAAGCATTACTCCGAGTTGCCCTCCAGAGTTTCATTGATTAACAACTGAGTCTGCCTCCTCAGAAAGATATATTATGGGCATCCAGCTATGCTGGAAAACAGTATGCCTTAGCTGCCAAAGTTGCTGAAAGTGTTCCCTTCTTATAGCTCTACAATTTAAAACTGGACTTGGACTAGATAACCATTCAAGCAGATAGTAGAATGATAGAGAACATGTCACATAGAAACCCATATATTTCTACCTTTCAAGCACTGTTTTTAGTTTAATTGCAAGAGCACTCTCCCTCTGATCTAGAGAAGGGTCTGGGTAAACAACTAATCTGTCCAAGGCAGAGCACTGAAAACTTGGTGTTTTGCTTCACGTATCGGCGATAACACAATCTGTTCTGAAACTTAAAGTTGAACCCTGAAAGGAACCGTTTTTGAGGCAATTAGCTTCTATCTATACAAGAAATTATTTATTGAGAGGTCCTTGGTTATCACTTATTTATGATTTTTTATTATCTTTTTATACTACTACTAACAGGAAGGCTTTAATGCTATTTTTGATTGACTTTGGACAATTAATTCATAGAAGAATCAGGAAAGTAATTTCCCATCAAGATCCTCTACAGCACGGGTATCAAACTCGATCGCGTCATGTGATGTATTGTGATGGTTTTTGCCCTTGCTGAGGTAGGCGTGGCCTGTGCGTGATGCATCCGGCCCATGGGCCGCCAGTTTGACACCCCTGCTCTACAGGAATAGGGGCATAACTAGAATCCCACAATAACAACCATGACCAAGCTTATGATTTCAGTAATATTTGTAGAGCAAGTCTAAGACAATTTTCTTTTTTGGTGCTTTTAAGCCAGTTTTGACATTTTACAACAACCTGGACAAGTCCCTGCAGTTGTCTCAGCAAGATTTCAGAAGTGGTTTCCCATTGCCTGCTTCTTAGAGATGAGAGTGTGTGACTGGCCCAAGGTTACTCAGCTGTATTTGTTGCGAAGGCAGGACCAGAACAATCTTCCAGTTTTAGCCTGATGCCTTAACGCTATATCAAACCGGTTCCTGTTCTAAGAACATTTACGCAAAAGCTCCCCTGTATTCAAATGTGCTCACTCTCCTAAATTAGACAATATTATCTGAATTAGGAACTTACTTCAGAATTCCTTACACATGACATGAAGTATTTATAGATTTTAAGTTGTTTGTCTACAAATCTAAAAAGTCATGAAAAAGTTTAGATCTGTATACAATTGTTTTAAATTTTCATGATGTTCATCTTTTAAATTTAAAAAACCAGTATATGACAAATATATACTGTACTTCAATAAAAATTGAATAAAGTTAATGTTTTGTTCAAATCCAGCAGAATACCAAGCTAAGAAGTTATAGTAGAATGTATTATAGAATACATAACTTAATTAAAGAGTTTATAAAGTACTCTTAAAATCTACTGGCACAAATGTTTTCTATCTGATCTTTTATTTTATTCTTAAGAGCCATTGTTCTATTTGTAGATAGTAAAATATTTAATTAGTGATTGTGCTTCCTATCATAATGTAAATAAAGCATGCCAATCTCTAACGCATGCAACGGAACCTTAAGTTTTCTTTCAGTTATTTTAGCTCAGTTGATCAAAGTTTTGGCACTTTCAAAACTAAATCCATTAACTCATGAACAATACATTATATGCAATTTATAATACATGGCTAACATGCAGATAGTTTAAAAGCTGTGTTATGCTCCAAAGACAAGCAACTCAAGAATCCAAAAATATTTTATTTTGTTCTATTACATGAAATTGTTCATGAAGTCACTTAAAATGCCCATATCATTCAAGAAAAAGTCATGCAATTTAAGGAATGTAATCCAGCATAATATTAATAACATACTGTGCATGTTTTGACCATATATTCTATAGCTTACTAAAATATATCCCTGAACAGTTAGTACAAGGTCAGTATTTTAATTCTAGATATGAATGTCGTACCTAAGTTTAAAATACTGATATAATGTACTACAGCAGGGTGTCAAACTGCCGGCCCATGGGCTGAACGCATCATCCGGAAGCTGCGCCCACCCCATTGCCAGCAATGGCAAAACCATCCCGATATGTTGCACGATGTCACGTGACGTCACGAGTTTGACATGTCTGTACTACAGCATTGCAATGCTTGTATGGGCCACAATCATGAAAGTGAGACACTATAAAACAGTGAATAATATGTAATAATGATAGCATGTGATCTCAAAAGAGGAGATGTTCTTAGCTGATATCTAAGACTTTTGTATTGTCCAAAATATTGTAGTATACAGATAGTCCTCAATGACAGGCCTCTTAATGATAGTTCAAAGTTATGACCAACACTCAAAAACTACATACTACTCTATTTCAAAGTTATGTCAGTTTTAGTAGCCTTGTGATCATTCACCCTTACAGCAGACCATAGGGGGGGGGATGCTGCAGTGCTTTCCTGCCTCTTCTCTCCCTCCCACCCTGACGGACTACAGTGCTTGGGCCTGTTCTCCATGCCTCCTGGAAGCAGCTGTCATTTTCAGGGCACCAACCATTCCTTGTGCACATGGTGACTGCTGTCAGAGCTTTATGTGCCAATCAGCCAGTCGCTGACCGGCTGACCATTGGAAAGCTGCAAACCACTCCTGCCTCTGGCTAGGTTTTGGGAAGCTGTGCCCTGGCATAAAACGTGGTAGCTTCAGGATAAGCTTCCCAAAACCTTTCTCTTACTTAATCTCCCCTCCCTCCCCCAGAAAGCCACAAAACAAAATTTTAAAAAGCTGCAAGAGACAGACTTGTTGCTCTTCCCCTCTCCCCCACCCCAATTAGTTGCTAAAACTAAATTCTTCACTTTTGCTCTCCGATCTCTATCCCTTCTAAAACTTTGACTTCAAACTGAAGAGTAGAAGGAAATAAGATATTTCTGCAGCTTTTCCTTTGAACTGGGAAAAAAAAACTTCATCTCCAAAAATTAGCTGACTGCTGTACTGTAGAAACTTGTGCAACAAAATGGAGGATGCTGGGTCTTTGTAAACATTAGCTGTCTAACTTCCTGTAGAACTCAGTTAGGACTTAAAAGCTAGACTGTAGACTGCCTTCTACAGGCCATTAGATAGACAGCTAAAGCTTGTAAAGGCCCATTTTGTTACGTACGTTTGTACTGTACAGTAGTTTGGAAATGAAGGATTTTTTTCCCCAGTTCAAGGGGAACAGCTGCAGAAAGATTTTCTTTCCTTCTTGCTTCCATTCCTCTACTCGACAACCTGGAGTCAAGATGGCTTTTGGGGGGAGGGAGGAAGGGGTTAAGCAAGTTTTGGGAAGTTCTTCCTGAAGCTATTGTCTGAGTCATTAAATTTTCTATCTATATCTGATAAATATTTCTTCTACTTATGAGTAAAAAGTTTTATGCATTTAACTAGACATAAATAAGCAAAACACATCCTTTCATTTTATAGATGGAAAATTTATTTTAAGTACAATATATTTGAGTTTCTTCTGTTTTGGCTGCAGCAACAGAAAAAAACCAGTTTATTTATTCCCTCATTTGCAAGCAGAGGCAAGATGTGTCATAACCCCACTAAAGTTTACAGCTATCCCTATGGAATCTGGTGGTATGCCCTAAATCAGTGGTTCTCAACCTTTTTAATGCCGCGACCCCCAACCGGTCGTAAGTCGAGGACTAAACCGGTCGTACGTCAAGGACTAAACTGGTCGTAAGTCGAGGACTACCCAACCAGTCGTAAGTCGAGGACTTTCCTTGCCCGGGAGCGCCACGCATGCGTGGTTCCGCCCCCTGCGCCGGCCGAGATGTAACTGGCAAGCGGCAGAGACGGAGCAGGCCGACCACCAGCTGGCCCAGCTCAAGGGAGGTAAGGCACCCGCTGGAAAAGGGAAAAAAATGGCGGACATCCTTGCTTGGCGACCCCCGTGAAATGGTCAATCGACCCCAAATGGGGTCGCGACCCATAGGTTGAGAACCACTGCCCTAAATGCTATGGCAGTGACCATAATACAAAAGTACCATAATAACTATGGCTCTTTTTTGACAGTATGTTAATACAGTCTGAAGAAGGCTTTTAGATGAAGATGGAGCAGAGCTATGCATGCAGAATTTTATTGTTGCAGTACAGCCCGGGCAGAATAAAATAATACTGAAAACAATACTAAACATTAAAATTATTTTTATTTTCATTAAGAAATAACATTAAATATACATTGATATCTTCATGTTCTGCTGAGTTGTAAGATTCCTGTAATGTAGTAATATGACACAAATATGAAATGGAAGTAAGCTGCAGTATCCTCAGTGAGGTTAAAAAAAAAAGTCAAGATGGCAGTTGTGGCAGTATGACAGAAACTACTTTACTCCTTTTGTACATGCATAAATGTTGCACACCAAGACTAAAGGTGCTGTTACAACTGGTATGTTGATTTTTTGACATGTTTCTTTTGTTTATAAGAACACACATTTATTATTGTTGGAAGAAATTACCAAAATTATGGTCTTAAAACACACAAATTACCTCAAAAGCAAAGAAAGTATGCTTGTTGCTTTAGAATATTTTTTTAAGCCATGTTTCATTTCAGTTAAAAGACAATAAGCAGACTAGTAAACATATGATAACCAGTTACAATTCTTTGTAGACTGTGTTGCAGACTGAATGAAAATAAACAGCTTGACAACCATTGCATATACCTCATTAAGCAAAATTCTTCTGAGAGAGCATCAGGCAGCTTGGGCTTTTACATGCAAACTGCCCTTATTTTTACTAGATGCAGAATCTATGCAGCTACCGCCAACAATCTATTAGGACGTGTTACTTGATGACTGCATATTTCCACAAAGATAGCATTACAGCAGTCTGAAGCTGGAAAATTCAAGGTATAAAAACAATTTGTTTCATGCTATACAACAAATTAATTTGGAAGTAAATAGTTTCAGGGAAAAAAACAGATATATTTACGCTGGAAAGAATAATGTTCAATCTGTAGAACAGCAGTAAGATTAGCTAGATATCAGTAAATTCATTTATCACTAAATTAGAAAAACTAGCTAACAATATTCATATCAAATTAATACCAATTATGAAGCTTGTCATTTCTTAAATATTTTTTTATTTTGTAAACTGATCTAATTGCTTTTTATACAGCTGCTTTTTTCCATAGTTTCAAAGTTGAAAATTAAAAAAGAGGAAAAAAGTTAGAATTACTTTTTAAATAGAAAACCAAGACTAGAAGCAGACTATGGAAAAAAAATTACAGAATAAGAAATAGAATCTCAACAGACCTTTTTCAGACTCATTTACAACAAAATAAATTGTTCTAATTCTTTTTGTTGAAGAGGTGCATTTTCCCACTATCTTCTTTCAAATGGATAGTAGCTATTTTGCACATGAATATATTACTTTGTCTACAGCCTGACCACTCTCATTCTCTTTTTATTTTAATTCTGTCACCAAACACCAGTGCTTAATTAGGGTCCCCAACTCCTCTGTTTTCTTACTTACTTACTTATTTCCCTTTCCTACCTTTTGGAGAGATATTTAAACCAAGAATAAAGGACAGTGAGATAGTTATTTAGAAATGGAATTGAAGTTTTATGTATCTCTGCCTCAATAAAGGACCCATTGTTTATATGAGCTGTAATGTATTGAGGTGAATTACTTGGAAATGTTGAAAAAACAGTCATGAAACTCTGTCAGTTAAGAGCCAGACTTTCTGTCTACATGCTAATTACTTGTGTTAAAAGTGGGAACTAATACTTGAATCCTATTGGCCGCCACTTGGTTGCTGAGTGTATAAATAGGGGTGGAGCGGCAGTTATTCAGGCTTCTGTTTAAACCTTAAATAAAGAGTTGTTTGTTCACCTGCTGCCTCGTCGATGCCTCACCGAGCACCAAACTTAACAGTGGCGATGAAGGTGGTATGTGGTGCCAAATTCGAAGAGCTGAGTCACTAAGGGGGTAAGCCAAGAAGACGATGCCTTGGTTTGGGCCGCGTCCCCCCCATTCCTGCCAATATGAAAATGCTGGAGGAAGAGCGCTCCCAAGGAACTGTTCCAGGGAGATTAAAAGAAGCCTTGGCAGCACAAGGCATTGCAAGGCAGAAAACAACGAAAACAACTCACCATGGCCAAACTTGGGAAACTCTCAGAATTCGACATCACACATCCAGAGAGGTGGAGCTCGTACATCGCGAGAGTCGAGAACTACTTAAGAGTCAACCAAGTTCGTGAAGATGGCTTGAAGGCCGAAACGCTGTTGTGCGTTTGTGGCCAGGCGACGTTCAAGATTGCCGAAAACTTAATAGCTCCGGTGCTGCTTGAATCTGTTGCTTATTCTGAACTTAAGAAAATGCTCAAAGGACATTTTGAGCTGAAGCTGTCGGTCATCGCCTGGAGGCACGCCTTCGAATGAAGAGACCAACGACCGGGCGAATCGGCTGCCGAATTCATAGATGCCCTTTGTCAAGCGGCCCGACCCTGCGAGTTCAAAGATCTTGAAGAGAGGCTGTGAGACCGCTTAGTGTGTGGGTTAAGAAGCAGGGATCTCCAACAGAAATTGTTTGCTAAAGAGACTATTTCATTTCAAGATGCCCTAAAAGAGATCACAGCCGAAGAAGCCTCTGGGGGGGGGGGCTGCCAAGGCCTTACGGCTCTCCAGGAGCACTCCCTGCGTAGAGGCTGTCCACCAGGAGGGTGCTGAGAGGGTCGAAGACTCCGAATCCGATCAAGAGATCGATTGGTTACAGCAGCCACCAGAAAGAAGGCCACAACGTCCGGTTGACAAGGCAGTTCCCTTCTCTTGATGTGCGGGGTATGGAGGCCGACACAAATGCGTGGACTGCAGGTTCTGCACAGCAACGTGCCGGGCGTGTGGCAAACAAGGCCACATTGCCACAGTCTGTCAGGGTCATTGGAGAGAGAGTCCACCAGAAGAGTTTCCCTGGAAAGGTACCAGGGCCCCGGGGCAACACAGGGTGGGCTATTGGGCCACTAGGAGGAGCATACTTAGAACAGGTGCCCTTTGCCCCCTTAAGGAAAAACTGCGGCTCAAAGTCAAGTTGCAGGGGGTTCCATGCAACATGGAACTAGATACGGGGTCCGCATTATCCATAATTTCCCAGGGGACTTTCAAACACATTTGTAGTCGCAACGGCAAAAGAGTTAAGCTCAAGCCGTCGAACCTCGTCTTAACAGATTTCCAAAACTCCCGAATAACAGTCAAGGGGGAAGCTACACTCAGGGTGCAATTCAAGGGATTTGAGGCCCCCATGGAAGTTGTAGTACTTGAGGGCAACCGCACAAGCCTAATTGGGCTTGATTGGTTTGATGCATTGGGAATCAATGTAACTTTAATAAACAGCACCCAAGCAGTGGACTTAGCAGCAGTTTGCCGGGAGTTTGCTGATGTTTTTAGCCCTCACTTAGGGAAATTTAAAGGTCCTCCCATAGCTCTTTGGCTTGATCCTGTCATAACTCCAATAAGGATCAAGCCGCGTAGAGTGCCTTTTGCCCTCAAGCAGAAGATCGACGCAGAGCTGGACAAGCTGGTGCAGCAAGGCATCCTGCAGTCAGTTGATAGCAGTCAATGGGAAAACCCCATAGTTACGCCACTTAAGGCCAATGGAGAAGTGAGAATATGTGCAGATTACAAGTGCACTATCAATAGAGCACTCCAACAACACGCATATCCGGTGCCTGTAGTCAGCCACATTTTGGCGTCACTACAGGGAGGTTGCATCTTTGCCAAGTTAGATTTGGCTCAAGCCTATCAGCAACTGCCGGTGGATGATGCCACGGCGGAAGCTCAAACCATAGTTACTCACAGGGGAGATTTCAAGGTTAAGCGCCTACAATTCGGGGTCAGTGTTGCCCCAGGCCTCTTCCAGGGAGCGTTAGAGTGCACACTCAAGGGTATTCCAGGCGTGTGCCCATATGTCGATGATATCCTCATAGCTGGGGAATCAGTCGAAAAATTGGCAGAATGGCTCAAGGCCGTCCTTCAGCGCTTCCGCGAAGCGGGGCTGAAGCTGAAGCAGGAGAAATGTAAGATTGGGGTAGCTTCAACTGAGTTCCTCGGTTTCCGTATAGATGCCCAAGGCATTCATCCTGCTGAATCCAAGCTCAAAGCAATTCAGCAGGCCCCCAGTCCAAAATCAAAGGGGGAGCTCCAAGCGTTTCTAGGACTGCTCAATTTTTATCATGCCTTCCTACCTCACAAGGCCACAGTGGCAGAGCCGTTACACCGGCTCTTGGACAAACACGAAGTGGAAGTGGAGCAGCGTCCACAATAAGTGCTTCTCAGCAGTCAAATCACTGCTGTCTTCAAACTCCGTTTTGATGCATTTTAACGAAAAGCTGCCTGTCTGCATCGCTTGTGATGCGTCACCATATGGGGTTGGGGCTGTGTTGAGTCATTTAATGGCTGATGGAAGGCTTCTGTTTAAACCTTCAATAAAGAGTTGTTTGTTCACCTGCTACCTCATTGATGCCTCACCGAGCACCAAACTTAACATGAGCTATAGTCCATTTTTTTCTAGTGGCAAATGTTAGACTTTGAAGTTTCTGTCATAAATAATCAGAATTTCCACTTCATAATTAATAGAATTAAGTACTTTTAAATTAAGTACTTTTATCTTGCCCAATCTTTTCAGATTCAGATAGTATCTTCCTTTAAAAATTAAATTGGATAATAAATGCTTGACATCACACATAAATGTTCATAACTGTGATTTTTAGCCATCCACAGGTTATTTTAAATGTAAAAGTGTTATTTTTAAACTCAGAAACAAAATATTAAAATACTAAAATAATTACACATACTATTCTCAATTTGATGATTTAAAACTATAAAAGCAGGAGTTTTCCAGAAAATAACCTGCTGAGCACCGGGGTGATCTTTTTCTCCTGCCAACAAACAGCTGACTTTACTGCCAAAGCCAGTCCTTTGGCAGCAGATTCCCCAGATTCGAATGGGAGCAACTAGGATTGACCTAAGATGATCCTCAGATAATCGTGTACTTGCCAGGGAAGAGAAATCTAGATGATTGCAATTCTTGGTATGAGCAGTTGGAGGACTGAGTCTCTGTCTTTTCCTGTCACTTTTTTTTTATGTGCACCTCAGTTTTAAACATCAGCTTTTAAACATCAGCTTTTGAACTTTTTTTTTTTTTGCTTTTGACTTACATCTTTAATTCATTGTCTGGTTGAATGCTGATTTATTTTATACCCCTTTGCTGGACATAAAATGTATTTTTTTTCTTTTTTCTTACTGCTTTGCTTTGGAATTATGAAACACTTTTGCTTTTGCTGCATAGATACCAATGGTGCAAAAACTTTCTCCTTGGTAATGAAAGTGATTTGATTTGATTTACATTTGAGTCAGATTTATACTGCAAGGATTTTGTATTTTACTAGCTTTTAAAAGAATTTTGCCATTTTATTTTTCTGGTCTTTTTTCTTTTTCTTTCTAAAGAGATTGGAATTTTTCCTTTCTTTTCTATTTACTCCCCATCATGGTAAATATTATTTTAATTTTTACTGTGGTCATTTTGTTATGGAACATCTACTTTTGTCCTTGAGAGGAATTGCCTATGTTTTGTTGTGAAAGTCAGGCTATAAAAGAAATTTGGATTATATTAAAAATGAAAATAATAAATTAAGGATATTTAACATTATACATTACATACTCTTTACAATGCCCACAAAAAGAGACATAAAAGAAAAGCTAGAGCCAGATCAATTTAATGTGAAAGCCTCCTTCAAAAAAAATGCTTTTCAAATTATAAGCGCTGAATGAAAATTTTGATAAAAGTTTTGATGATTTAAGAACAGTTATAAATCAACCTAAGGATGACATTCAGATACAAGTAACAGCAGCTAAATCAGACTTGCAATTGGGTGGATTGGAAGTCAATTTGTTGCTGATAGTATTGAAGGAGAAGGAGATTTGTTTGAGAACTTCAGGCTTGTTGGAGAACGCTGAAAGGGGCATGAATTTAAAAACTTAGAGATGGCAGCATGGATGAGTGATGAGCAGGACTTTATTAAGAAAACTGATGGAGATTGTGGAATAGATTTATTATATTCAGTCAGAAGACAACTGTTAAGAGATGTGGTTCAACTTGTACGAAAACCTTCTGGAAACAAGTGCTGCAGAGATATTCACAACAGAGATCTATGACTTTGAGAAATTAGATGCAATTGTTTGGAAAAATCCCAGTTATAATTTTAAAGAAAAGTTTTATTAATCGAAGATATTTGATCCTGGACAGATCAGAGATAATGACTGCAATAGTTTATGGTAGATTAGAAGCCATTGTGGACTTTCTCTGGGTGAAATACAATAGTAGATTGTTAATAGAGGGCTTTGAAGTTTTGTTTTGTGGTTGGGTTTTAATTTTTTTTTTTTCAATAGGTAGATGGTAGGTCAAATTAGCTGGGCAAATAGAACTGTAGAAGTTAATAGATTGTAGAGCTGTTTTGCAAGGGGGGAAATTATTATTGTTGAAATATATTTATTGGTGTTCAACTTGGGCACTTTATGTGTATGTCTTTTTACGCATATTTTTTCTCTTGTTTTGTTTTTGTTTCCCTTTTTCTATTGAAGTTTGTATTTTAACTTTGTAAATAAAAATAAAATTTATTAAAAGTGTACATGTATAGGCATCTATAGTGGCAACAGGGGGGCACACTACACACACACACACAGAGTAGTGGTCATTATATTTAAATGAAAGGATTTACCATATTGAAAAATTATATCTGTAGCAGGTCAAAATATTGAGGAAAATAAATTCTTATTTATTTATTTATTTATTTTACATTATTTAAGTAATAAGCATAGTTCTGGGAGAAAAATATACCCCTTATAGTTCAGATGAAATTTATATTTTTACAACTTCAGATGAAATTTTATTTACTGAGTTGAATTATTAGCGCTCTAGCTCCAATGTTATAGTTTTGTAATTTCTTGAGTCTGCAACTGCAACTGTAAGACTTACAGTAGGTTCTCAAAGAAGAAATCCAATAATACCTCCAACTTTCTATCCCACCCAGTCTTCCTTGTGGTAGAAATGCCATGATTAGGGAAGTCAAAGAAGAGATATAACAGGATTCTTCTGCAACTGGTGTCTAAACAATTCTCCTACCCTGCCCCATACCTCTCCAGCTCTCTGATCTTTCCTAGATTCAGATGATATTTAAATGAAAGGAATGGTCTCTTTCTAGGTATTGCATTGGAACACAACACCCACATGTATAAAGTGAGGCAGCTGAATAAAGTTATGGAGTCAGTGTGGTTCCGTAAACTGAAGTACCAAAGCTCTGTCAGTGATAACTCTATTGCTGGACTAAACATAGAACAGATACCTTTCCTTTTGTTGTAATGAGAGGGAACAAAATCAAAGCTAAACAAAAAGCCAGGAAGAAGGTAGAGCATCACAAATATTTCTTTGTGTTTATATATTTCCTGCTATTGTAGACAGAAAATAGTCAGAACTGCAAGGATCCAAATGTAATTTTCTGCCACCCAAGCACTCTTCAAATATGTCAGCACAAATGGAAGCTCCAGTTCTGAAGATAGCTTGAATAATATTATATTTTGGGATTAATTCAAAAAAATACAAGCTGGCATAACAAATATGTGTATACTTACAGAGACCGGAGAGAGTGTAGGTTCTGAAGTGCTTCAGAAGGAACTTGTCTTAACAGGTTGTTCTGAAGCATTCTACATTAGCACATAAAATAGGAGAACAAAAAAAGAGTTAATTTTGCTGTCTTATGTTAATTGGAACTACAAATATAAATTACATTAATCTTTCCACAGAAAGATCTTGTTAATTACTGCTATCCAAAACCTGAATTTTAGGTACAATAACTGTTTTTTTGATATTACATAAGTGTCAATGTTGTGTAAACTTTATTCAAGAATTAGAATATTAGAAACCTAGGTTTTACGTTTCCACTGTCATAAAACAATTTAAAAAATTGCATCTGCTTTATCCTTCAGTTTAACTTATCCTACAAAGCTGTAAGAGTTTAATTAGGTACCTTTCCATTAGCTCGCTATGCTGGGTGTACAACAAGACTGTAATTACTCAACTGGTTTCTCAGTGTAGTATTTACCTAGGCTAGAAGGCTGATGGTCAGACGAAGTGATCCATAAAAATATTATCTTGCTGACCAGGAAAACTTGAGGTAGGCTATAATGGCATTTTGCCCAGCTAGAAAACAGAACCTAGTTTTTTTTAATCAAATTTTTATTTTACTCAAAATATTAAAATAAACAATCCAAAAGAAAAAAATTAAAAACTAGACAAAAACATTGCACCTTTATTGTTATCCACCCAAAAAATTGAATATTGGTCCCTTAAAAGATCTGCCCTGATAGATTTGTGAGATAGATCTGAATGCTGCATTTGATATACCATTTACCAAGTATCAAATTCATTATATAATGCAATTTATGGGATAATCTTCAGTAATGCAAGATGCTTGTAATTGTTAGGTCTGCATGATTTTTCTTCCCCTATTGTGTTAGTTTAGGTTCATATATAAACTAAATTATGACAATCCTAGGAAAGTGAAAAACATATTCTATAGCTTTAAGCAAAAATAATTTTTCTAGATTGATTGCATCTATAAAGAGAAAAAAGATACATCTAAATATTAATAGTTACTATGTTTATAGTAATTAATGTGTTCATTTTCTATTTTCCTCAGCAAAAATGAAACTAGAAATAAAAATGTTTTCATCAGTAGAATTATCAATAGAATTTTCTTTGGGAACTAAAACATATCCTTTGTTAGAAGTTAAAGAAGCATTTATATAAAATCAGATTTTCTCTAACATTGTGCAAAGTTGCTAATGTCATGAGTAAATTGGTTTTGGAAAATTCTTTAAGAAAGTGAAGACATCTTTTATTATAAAAAATTATATCAAAATAAATATTTTAGCTTTAAATACAATGTGCTTTAATTAGCACAAATTCCCAAATTTTAAAACATAGCCTGTATAAAACAATACTATAATTTACTTACAATATTTTAAGTCTAAATTGTCCAGCAAATGCTCCTCTGGGGATATATGTCAAGCTATTTCCTGCCAAACGCCTACAGGGTTAAAAGATAAAAAATAAACAGATTTCATCTCATGTGGAATTAATTTGAATGTTAAAATGTTCAAGACAGCAGTGTTGGAACTACCAGAGAGCCAGAAGTAGTTGTTTAAGAGCTCTGTTTTGTCATAATTAATGTTCTGTGCAAAACATCCTGTAACTATACAGTCCATTTACAAGCAGCTGGGCAAATGTAGTTTGCCTCAATAAATCTAGTTTATGTTACGTGTGTAATTGTTCAATCTGTTCTGCTTCAGTAGCAAATAATTCAGCATTCTAGGCTGTGGATTGTCCACTAGATGTATATCATTATGATAACTTTATAGTTTTTCCACAAGACAGGAACACAGTCACAGGAAGCACTTTTTCTGAAGTAGAAACTTCACCAGCTTTGAATTTACATAAGCAAATGAGCTGCAATCAATATATAAACATCTCCTATCTAATAGGCAGAAAGAGATAAAATTAAATAATAATCTGATTTTAAAACCTCACAATCAGCTCTTGTGTTGTCTTTTTTATGTAAACAACATTGCTTTGGATTTGGATTGCCATTCATCTTACAGCTGTTCCTTCATAATTCCCTAGTTGTTTCCTTTGCTAGAAAATAGAACTCTGGTTTGCAACCTGCACCCTTGGCCTTTCTTGTTATTTTCAAATGCCTATTCCTACAGTTGATGTAACATTAATCTAGTTATTTCATTGGCTTATCTATGTCAAAAGGAGAGCTTTTATATTCTTCATGTCTACTCTTCAGAGCTTTATGCACCCAGCAACAACATTTTGGATGCATTGGAATTTATGCTAGAATGTTTCCAAATTTCTTGGAATAAACTTGATCTCTACCTAGCCCTTGAATGGTTAAGTATGATTTCACAATCCAGAGGTTGCCATAGTTGTTATAAGAATAATGGCAAGAGTCTCTAACCTGAAGAGTTTTGAGATGCATTCATTTAAAGACCACATTATCAGGAGCGATGGGACAGGATCCCAGCATTTATTAATTAATTTTCCATAGCTGTCAAAAATATGTATTTTACATAATTTTCAAATATTATGAGAAACATAATGGTTGACTTTCATTCAAGTTAAAATGCATTTTGATTGGGCTCACAAGTTTCATTAAAGCCATAATTAGCTTTAAATATGCTTTGTTGATTAAGTTATAAATGGCTGGGTTCTTAACAATCCAAAAAGTCATAAGCAATTCTTTTGAAAACAATGAATTATGCAAAACCAAATCACACTGAACTACATCTTTAAATTTCTCTATTGATTATTCAGTACCATATTATACACACATAATTTTTCTTTATTAGATTTATATCCATTTTTTTTGTTTCACAGCTCAATACAGATTACATGGAGATCTCCCTTCATTTGGTTCCAACCTCTTTGTGATATACTGAGATTTTATACTGAACATCCATGCTTTAATTTTTATGTCCCTATGCAACCTTGAATGGATTATTTACAATATAGTCCTATTTATTTGTTGAATTCATTATTATATAGCAAGTATTCAGAATGACTGTTACATTCTCTTGAATAAAATTTTATTAACTTTTTAATGTTTTAAACAATGTCATAGTGCCCTTATTTGCATTATCAAGTCTGACTTATATTTAGAATGTGCTATTGCCTGCTTGGCTTGGGTCAGACATGTCTTATAAATATGAGTGCACTTTAACATATAATCAAATATTCTGTACTATATACATTCTTTGTAAACCAGAACAGAAATACTACAGAGAAATACACAGTATTTTGAGAATGTATTAACAAAATCTGGTATCTGCATTAAAACCACAGTTATATATAAAAATAGACTCACATCATATGCTGCATATTAATTTAATCATGTTTAAATGAGAATAATTGTTTTTAATTCATGGTAAAGTCTCCCAAGGTCAAAACTGAACTAGCACCTGTTTGATCAAATGACATTAATTAATTTTAAAAGCTGAGCTCCTTTTTTCTCCCCTATCTTTGCACTGCATCAAAAGAAAGCTTGCCTTTTTGCACTGCTGGAGTTTATAGTAATTCATTCTTCTGTTGCTGGGAATTCTTACCTGTCCAGGCTATTGAGATCAAGCAAGCCATTCATTTTAAAGCAGTCACTGAAAACACTATAGCAGCCTGGAGCTTTTTATCTGCATTAATCTTTGTCAAAAAGAAGGGAGAAACAGATAGAATGCTTCTCATTTTCACCTCTGCTCTTTTACTCTGAGCTGCTGTGCACCAAACAGGACTTACAAAGATCTGCAAAACTCCCAAACAGCCTGGATCAATCCAAGATATATTTTCATGTTGAATTCCTGGAATCTGTCTGCATAGTTTAGAGGTTTTTTTTTCTTCTCCCACACTCTGGCCAAGCAGAATATCATGGTTACAGATATGGGACAGCACTTGCAATTACGACCATGTTATATGTTATAATTACAGACTGAGATACCTTTAAATGCAATATATGGAAGATGGCAAGCCAGCTGGAACCAGACTTTTTTCCACAATGATACATTTCTTCCATTTCAAAGTGGCAGTTTATGAAATCACAATTAAATAAAAAGAGTAATATTTATTTTTTTAATTTTCAGTTTTTATAAACCAGCATTTTTCTTTATTTGAAAATTGTAATCGTCTATTTTACTTAACCTAGTACTTCGCTACAAAATGTTATATAATATAAAGTTTTTTCTCAGTGATGGTCAAATAAATGTTAAAAAGAACACAAGTTCTTCATCCCCCCCTTTTTTTAATGGCATGAAACTTAGTTATATCAACTAAATTTTAAGGAACATTTGTCACTTACTCTGCACAATGGTTGTTATCTGAAACCAGCTGCCAAATAATTCTTTTGGAAAAGGGGAGGAAAGAAAGAACAAATCTCTTCTCAAGTGAATTTATCTTTGTATTATTCTAATAGCACTTGTTGTAGTTACTGAATAATAGCAGTACACAAAAAACTGTTTGGAGATTTGCCCATTCTGCTTTTCTTTGAGATGGTAATTTTTCAGCCTTAGAAAAGAAATCAGATATGTTTCTCTCAACAGTGCCATGACTAGCTCCAATAACATTGCTGGCTTCCTCCTTCAGAACTGTAGAAACAATTGTGCTTGCAAGTTCTACAGTACATGGTATTCACATGCAGTTATAGGAGTGACTGGCAAGACTTTGTAGAATAATAGAATATACTAGGCTGAGATCCCTAAGGTTGCAACAAATGGCCAGGTTTCATATAGGAATGTTCCTAAGGGTTCATAGAAGACAGTGAAGGTGTTGATGTATTTTAAAGATAAAAATGGGATTATAATGGGATTGTGTGCCTATCTAATACCAGCTGCTCAAGCCTCCATTTGCAGAAAGATCCAAAACAAAGCACTTAAAATGAGGGAAGATAATTCTAATAGCACTGTGGGAAGTCAGCCCCCCAGAGAAGGAAATATTAAAAGGGCAGAAAAATATATTTCCTCCAAGGATCTTAAAGAGGCAGGAAAGCATGCCCAGTTTTTCTTAATAGCTCCAGGTCTCCCTTCCCCAAGCAGAAACCAGCTCTATAGAGATGCAGATGTAAATCCAGGGAGCTAGGAGATTAAGAAGACAAAGACATAAAATCTACATACCCCATCCAAACTCTAAGAATCATCAGCCCCAGGGAAGCAGGATATGACTTTTGGACATAATAAGGTTGACCCATCACCATCAGAATACCAGAAAGGCACATTCAGACTCAGGTCAAAGTTCATGGCACAGGAACAACTCCAAACAAAAGGCTCCAGAGAGTATAAAAACCCACTTCCTACATGTGCTCAGCCCTTTTTTTTTCCACTTCTCTTGATGCCAGAACCATCTTCCTGTCTGGCTTGCCTCTCCAATAAATTACAACCTTCTTCCCAAAGCAGTTGCCATGTTTATTCCCAGCTTGGATGAACCAGGATGAAGACTTTCCTTCCAACAATATGGCACCCCAGATGGGACTTCAAGCTATCCTCTCCAATGGACTGAGACTAGTAAGCCGCATCTTGCCAGAAGCAGGCCCCTTGGGTCTGTGGATGGGTTTCCCAGGCCCTGCCCATGTGGAGCCAAGGTAGTAAAGGGAGTTTTGAGTTTGAGTTCAAGGGCTGCTTTGGAAAGAAGGTGAAGGTGAGTACCTCTAAATTTTAACTTTAAAGCCCAGAGGAGTGAGGGAAATGTGTGTATGTCTGTGTGTGTAAGTGAGAAGACCCTTTCCCCCCCAATCACACTTGGATTTTGCTCCCTCTGGTCTTTCCTAACTGCAGAAATTATCTGTTCAAGGGCAGACCCTGGAAAGCATGGGGGTTTCGCCAGAGCACAGGACCTTTTGTTAGGGAAAAGGGAGAAGGCTGTGTGAAAATGGAATGGAATGAGTGAGAGAATTGGATCTGGGCAACCAGCTGGCAAGGCCCTGTAAGCAAAGCCTAGCTCAGGAAAGTGCCTGGAAAGTGCCTGTAATCCCTGTAAGGCAACAGGGAGGAGTGCCTGTATTCCCTGCATAGGCACTAGGGAGGAGAGGACTAACAAAGAGTCCGGAAACGTTCCCAAAACAAGGAGGTGAGGGTATTCCGTCTGGAACCGGAGTCTTCCTGGACATCTATTTTTTGTCCAAAAACCCGGAGTTCCCAGGGAAGGAGGTGAGGGTACTTCGACAGGGAACCGAAGTCCTCCTGGAGGCTTTATTTTTTCCAAAAATCCCAGAAGTTTTTTTCCCCTTTGTACCTGACTGAGCCAAAATGAGCCCCACATCTGAGAGGGAACATGGGAAGCAGCAGTTCAAAGGTGACAATTAGGACTCCCCTAGGAGGTTTGCTCAAGGCAAAGAGCAAGAGAAATATGTAAGAAATGGGCTTTGCTCAGGGCTTTGCTGCAAAATCAATTTGGCTAAATAAAGGTACTTAAAGGGAAAATAAGAAATAGTGATTCTCTCTCTCTTTCTTTTTCTCTCTCTATGCAACCACGTGGTATGTTTAAGATTTGTGCCTTCCCTAATTTGAGTTACTGAGATTTATGGTGGGAATGACCAGGATGTGTAAAACTAAGACTTCTGTTTCCTTTTCTGATCTCTTGTCTTTGTGTATATGTGTTTGTCAAAGTCTTTGTGTGTGAGGTAAATGTGACTGTTTATTGTTTCTAATCCAAAGATAAAAGAATTTTAAAATTCTGCTAGAAATTCTGCTTAAAATAAGCCACCAAAAAGGAAATACCCTCACTCTGTTTGTCTGGCCAACAAACAGTGAAGAAAAAATGTGTTTGTTTGTTTGTTTGTTTTTTTCTTTTCCCCTTTCTCTCTTTGTACTCTTAAGAACAGCTCAAAGTTACCAGGAGGGAATGTTTTAAGTTCATCTGCTGGAAAAGTTTTACTGTATGTGTTATAAATGGGTTTTATCTGCCTATCCTTTTCCTGAAATATATAACCATTTTTCAATCTCTAAAATAATGTGGTCTATTTTAGAATAAATGTTAAGGATAGATTCTCCTGCCCCTGGAAAATTGCACACCTTGGAGCTTTCAGCATTCTCAAGCTGCCCAGCATTTTTTTTTCAAGTTGCAAGTCCTTAAGTCTTTAACATGTTGCAAATGTTCAAGTTCAAAAGTGAGACCTTTCATTTTGTTGTTCTCTTATCAGAATCCAGCCTTTCTTTTGTCCTCATCTGGGATGTCCTCATTTTGTCTGCCTATCTGTTTCTTTAACAACTGCAGTATTAATGCCTTTTCAAACTCTGCCTGTAAGCTACCCCCCTCATGTACTTCTCCTTTTCTTATCTCTGTTTACCATGCCTTTTGTCTTCTTCTCCTGGGAGAGTCCACCCAGAAAGGGGGGGAGGAGATCTTGCTCTCATCTCTTTCAGCCCTGCATAGATGACCCCCCAACCTTTGGAAGCAGAGCGCACTGACCCAGATGTTGCCTCCATCCATTTGAGCCGTGGAATTGAGTTTTGAATCCAGCCATCCACTAAAAAGCCACCATGCAACCTGAGTGGAACAAATCTTCCCAAGTCCTACCATTCCACCAGATGCATGTGAACGCTGCAAAGGAAGGAAGGAGTCTTGGAGCCATTGGTCCCCACATGAAGCCTCAGAAGAAAATTAGGAAGACTATGGGGGGAGGGTGGAAACTCATTGTAAAGTTTTCTTTCTTGCCCCATTTGTATTGTAATAAGCCAATTGAATGTATTTATGGAGTGATGGCATTTGGGAATAGTTGGCACAGCAAGTCCTGAACATCTTGGATTTCTGTCTGGTGGGAGGGAAAATTTATCCAGAATGTTTATATTGCCTGTTTGTATTAGTAGCTGCACACACACACACACACCATTCATAATCTCTTTCACCTACCTTCAGTGAAGCTCCAGCCCGATTCTTGCCCTGTGTCATTAAAACTTTGTAAGAACAACTTCCAGCAAATTCCAAGGGGGAGGGAACCAGGCCCCCTTAGGCAATTTGCAATTCATATGCCCTCACTGAGGAAGTAGTAGGAAAGAGATCTCCAAACCTAAGCCCTGAATATCTTGCACTGGTGGACTCAGATTGGGAGTCCTAGAGCTCACTATGTGCAATTTAAGAAAATGTAATAGCCTGGCTTGCATACTAGCTAACCTCAATTGGACATTACAAACCTGGATGCACTGAACTAAGAGCTAAGGCAGGAAACAACCCTTGAAAATGGGCAGCCAGTGTACTGAGGCAAACCATGGCTGTGAAGAATTTTGGGAGGAATATGCAAACTTGACTGGAAACTCAAAGTGACATCCAACATTTGAAAATAATTGGCACAGAATATTGGAAACTATAAATTTCTCTTCCACCTAACAAAATTTTTGCCCTGATTTTTAGAACTTTATGGGTTGGAAGCTCCCCTTTTGGAGCCACTGCAGGGATCTTTTTCTGCTTGCCTCTATTAGTGTCTTCTTTTTTTATTTTGGCTTAACAGTTTAAAAGCTTGTCTACCAAGTCTCCCTGATCAGATCAATTTTAATCATATGCCAATAAAAGTGTGTCACCCACAACACTATTATGGCACAGAGGGGAGATTATGGCAAGTCAGCCCCCCCAAGAAGGAAATATTAAAAGGGCAGAAAAATATATTTCCTCCAAGGATCTTAAAGAGGCAGGAAAGCATGCCCAGTTTTTCTTAATAGCTCCAGGTCTCCCTTCCCCAAGCAGAAACCAGCTCTATAGAGATGCAGATGTAAATCCAGGGAGCTAGGAGATTAAGAAGACAAAGACCTAATATTTGGACATAATAAGATTGACCCATCACCATCAGAATACCAGAAAGGCACATTCAGACTCAGGTCAAAGTTCATGCCACAGGAACAACTCCAAACAAAAGGTTCCAGAGGGTTATAAAAGCCCACTTCCTACATGTGCTCAGCCCTTTTTTTCACTTCTCTTGCTGCCAGAACCATCTTCCTGTCTGGCTCTCCTCTCCAATAAACTACAACCTTCTTCCCAAAGCAGTTGCTATGTTTATTCCCAGCTTGGATGAACCAGGATGAAGCACTTTTCTCTTAAGTGAATAAAAATTAATTCTGGCATTTTAAAAGGGAAACGAGAATATGATACATTTTTTCTTATAAACAAGATTATATTTTGAAATTATAGATGTTTTTTATGACTCATCAGTAATTAGGGATCACAGACTATAGAATTGTGAAGAAACATGAGCTCAGGTCCAAACACTTTGGTTATTTATGTATTTATATTTGTTTATTTACAGCTCAAGACCAAGTCACAAAATTTAAAGTACTGTACATAACACCCTTAATGCATACATATCTAATAAAACACACACACATGCACACACACACACATTAAGGGAAGAAACCTTGTAAAATAAAAAATTCATTGAAAACCACCAAACAGTTTATACAAACTAAGGCTATAAATAAAATTTCAGCAATACACACTGGATCTTCATATGGAAGTTTGGCATATTGACCAGCTGTCTCCTAATAGGAACAGTATCTATATGGGCTACAAAGACATTTCTATGTAGGGCATACAGAATTTTACAGAAGTAATAGGTGAATGTCCAAGGGTAGAGAAAAATTTGTAAAAGAGATGAGAAAATTTGGCTCTGTCTGTTGAATTTATCCAGAATACTTGTGATATCATTTTCAAATTTCTAATTTTATGTTTGATTACTGTAACCAAATTTTATGTTTGTTGAGTGTTTTCCAACATTCCATTTGTGATGCAGTGTTTGATTAACTTGGTTTTGAAGCATTTTTTTCATTTAAGTGAGCAAATAACTGAATAGGAAACCTAAGCTACACAGGGTGCTATGATGCACAGTTAGCCTTGAGGGATGCTAAAAGCTAAAGTGTAAGGAAACAGTAATTAAAAGTGATTACAAGATAACTTAGTAGTCTGAAATATGAATGCAAGCGTCCTTGACAGTCAGTGGGTTTTGGTTTTGATTATAACTTTACTTGCCATTTTAATAAACATGAGCCAGCATTTTAATATCCTGCTGCTTAAGTATATCCAAATAGCAATTTGGTTTTTTTAAACAACTGTTAACAAAATTAATTTGTGGAGCTCTGTCTTCACTTAAAAAAGTTGCAGCCTCATGGTAACATTTTACCCAGCATAGATAGGATTGGTAAATGCATTTTAACTAAATGTTCCCTTATGTGTCAAAACTCACAGCTTTTTCATGTCATGTTAACTGATATTCAAAGTAAGTAGTAGAGAAAATCCCAGAAATATATTTAATTTTCAGCTATGCCAGTCAAGGATACAGTGGTACATACAGCTCTTCCAGGAAGCGGAGTTTATGCAGAGAGTTCAAGGACAGTTTAGAGATATTATTCATACTGAGGTCACTGTAAAGGAAAAATAAAAAAGACTGAAATATAACTGCAATGTTTATATGATAAATAATACATCTTAAGGAACATGTAAATAACAATAAATAGAAATATTTCTTGTCCCAGAGCTGATAGTATTCAGTTGTTTATCCTAGATAAACAATGATTTCTCTGGAATATCATGCAAGCAAGTAGCTTAAATGTAATATTTTAAATGTAAAATATAACATGCTAAAGCATTCCTTTTTAATGTTGTTTTTGTTATTATTATAAATATGTGTTATATTATTATAATAGCAGGAATCATGGCAGGAAAAAGAAGACAAAAATAAATTAAAATGCTAGCACAGGTAATTTTTGGAGGGTAAGATATCTTAGATTGATACTACTGCTACATTCATGTTGGAAGCACTTCAAGGTGCTTCCAGATAAAAAGGATTAGTCGGTGATGTCACCGTTACCCAGGGGACGCCCAAGAGATTCCTTTCACGTCCCTGGTAAATTCCCACCAAAGTGGTACCTTTCAATCTACTTGCATTTGCATGCTTTCGAACTGCTAGGTTGGCAGGAGCTGGGACAAATTGACAGAAAGTCATTCCATCATGCAGCTCCTGTTCTCGGGTTTTGAACTGCTGAGTTGTCAACCTCTCAATGGTCTTCTGATTTAGCATTCTAACCAGGTGAGCCACTGCAGCCACCTATTTTAGACTGATTACCATAGAAGACAGATTTTGCATTATATTAAAGTATTTATTATATCTATATTTTAAGATAAAATGAATTTCACCTAAGCAAGCTGTACTGTACCTACATATTTTGCTTTATCTTACTATTCCAATCTGTAAAAATAGTTCTTTGAGATATACCACACTTCCTAGTGGGATTCTGCACAGTACATGTCATAGAAAACTAATAACTTTTTCTAGGTGACTCAGGTTTACTTGTATGTAATATTTTGTTTAATTGGTTTGTTAAGAATTTACTGCTTTTCCTGCTCTATTTTAAGAAACAGTTAAGTAGGTGTTGCCCATTTAGAGCAAGAATCCATGGGCACACAACTAAAGAAGCTTCTTGGATGAAAGGTGAAACTTTTTCAAAGGAAAAAAGCAAAATCCATTTGGCTTTTGGAAAAGCCACCTTTGGGACAACCATGACCTGGATAATTGAGAATCTCCATAGACATGATGGGCACACAATGCTGCAAAATTCGGCCTTGTGCCTTTCATTTTGTTTGAGGAGAAATCTTCTAATGTTTTTTCCCTGATCAGTGCAACTGAGTGATACAATGCAAAATAAAATACTGTTAAAAGTGTTTGTGTGGGTCCGGTTGTGCGTATGTATATGTATATATGTATGTACAATACACATGCATTTTTAACTACAAACCTGAATTCAGATATTACCAGCATTAAAGAATGGATACCATAGCATTCATTGAGGGTCCTAGCCCACCAAAAGACCCAATTGATCCATCATTTTATCTCACCTCTTCTGTTCTTGGTAAAGTAAATGTTAAATTTATTGATACAAATAAACAAAATATCTTCAGCAAGGTTTGTTATTGCAGCCCCTATGTTATTCCTTCCATCACCATCACCATCACTGCATCAACTTAATCATCAGAGCATATCTGGAGCAATTCTTTACAGGAACAATAATTATTTTGTATGCTGATGGAAATTATGGATATGATAAGTGGCTTTGCAGCTTTTTTTTTAAACCTTTTCCCCTTTTTTGATGCTACTGGTTTCATTGAAATAATTTCATTATTTTAGTAAATGAAGAAAGGAAATTCTAGTAGAATTTGGGTTAATTATTTACATAACAATCATTTGTTTGTTTATTATATGACTTATGCCTGTCCCAATTTGGAGGGACTTCAGATGTTTTACAGAAATCAAAACATACTAAAAATAATAAGAATTAACAATAATAAATTACAATGATTACAGTCCTGATATGGCAGCAGTTATGCTCCATTCACTGTTGGTAGTGAGATATTCTGATCAGGAAACAATTTTCTATTCCTTAATTAAATCTTGTCTAGACTGTAGTGTGCTGTCCATAAAAGCATCTGGATTTTCCTTTCATACAAAATGCAACAGCTGGGCTACAGACTGGTTTAGGGTGTCATGATCATATGATACTGAAAGAACTATATGGTTACTGATAATTTTCGAAGCTTATTTCAAGATTCTGATCATTTTTAGAGCCCTTGACTTGTCTATTTGAGGGTGACTTGTCTATCTGCTGTTAACAACATATGTACAAAAGACATTTTGGTTTACAGCCTATTTGTCAAAATGTCAAAAGATAATATTTTAATTTCACACTTGAAAAATCATTTTAATATTTAAATATATATTACCATATTGTTTATCAAATTATTGTTTTTCTAATTCTGTATAGCTTAAAATAAATATATCAGATATTTTAAATATAATATATACTTTTTTTTAAAAAACCACAGGGTTTATGATAGTATCTTTGGGCTGGGAAGGAAATAATCTAAAATGTACTGCTTAACAAGGACTTTCATGTTACAGAAAAACAAAATAGACACCTAAGAAAAAGTTGAATATATAATAATAATAATAATAATAATAATAATAATAATAATAATAATAATAATAATAATAATAATAATAATAATAATAATAATAATAATAATAATAATAA